>NW_027072013.1:0-22647 GCF_038088225.1 Cyrtonyx montezumae | reverse complement strand
CCCACCCCTTGAACCTGACCATGAACTTAAGCTTCTTCGACCAATTCTCAAGCCCATACCTCATGGGCATCCCCCTAATCCCCCTATCCCTGCTCTTCCTGCCCTCCTACTACCATCACCCGGACGCCGATGAATTAGCAACCGTCTATCCACCCTCCAACTTTGATTAACTCACCTTATCACAAAACAACTAATAAGCCCCCCTGAATAAAGCCGGTCATAAATGAGCCCTCCTATTAACCTCACTTATATTCTTCCTCTTATCAATCAACCTCTTAGGCCTCCTCCCCTATACCTTCACCCCAACTACCCAACTATCCATAAACATAGCCTTAGCTTTCCCACTTTGACTGGCTACACTCCTCGTAGGCCTACGAAACCAGCCCTCCACCTCTCTAGGCCACCTACTCCCTGAAGGGACCCCAACCCCCCTAATCCCAGCACTTATCCTTATCGAAACAACCAGCCTACTCATCCGACCCCTAGCCCTAGGAGTGCGTCTAACCGCCAACCTCACAGCCGGCCACCTACTTATCCAACTCATCTCTACAGCTACAATCACCCTCCTCCCAATAATACCACCCATCTCAATCTTAACAGCACTTATCCTATTTCTACTAACTATCTTAGAAGTGGCAGTCGCCATAATCCAAGCTTACGTATTCGTACTCCTCCTGACCCTCTACTTACAAGAAAATATCTAATGGCACACCAAGCCACACTCTTATCACATAGTCGACCCAAGCCCATGGCCCATCTTCGGCGCAGCCGCAGCACTCCTAACCACCTCAGGCTTAATCATATGATTCCACTACAACTCCTCCACTCTACTGGCAATAGGCCTCCTCTCAATACTCCTAATCATATTCCAATGATGACGAGACATTGTTCGAGAGAGCACCTTCCAGGGCCACCACACCCCCACCGTACAAAAAGGCCTTCGATACGGGATAATCCTCTTTATTACATCAGAAGCCTTCTTCTTCTTAGGATTCTTTTGAGCCTTCTTCCACTCTAGCTTAGCCCCAACACCAGAACTTGGAGGACAATGACCCCCCACAGGAATCAAGCCCCTGAACCCCCTGGAAGTACCACTCCTAAACACAGCAATCTTACTAGCCTCTGGCGTCACCGTAACATGAGCCCACCACAGCATCACAGAGCGCAACCGTAAACAAGCCATCCACGCACTCACCTTGACCATCCTCCTAGGATTTTACTTCACCGCCCTTCAAGCAATAGAATACTACGAAACATCCTTCTCAATCGCAGATAGCGTATACGGCTCCACCTTCTTCGTTGCCACAGGATTCCACGGCCTACACGTAATCATCGGCTCATATTCTTATCAACCTGCCTCCTCCGACTAGCTAAATTCCACTTCACATCTAGCCACCACTTCGGATTCGAAGCAGCAGCTTGATATTGACACTTCGTAGACATCATTTGACTATTCCTCTACATAACTATTTACTGATGAGGATCCTGCTCTTCTAGTATAACCATTACAATTGACTTCCAATCTCTAAAGTCCGGCCCACGATCCGGAGAAGAGCAATGAATACCCTCACATTCACATTGTCCCTCACCCTCACCCTTAGCACTGCATTAACCCTCCTAAACTCTGATTAGCCCAAATAAACCCAGACTCAGAAAAATTATCACCGTACGAGTGCGGATTCGACCCCCTGGGATCAGCTCGACTCCCCTTCTCAGTTCGATTCTTCCTCAGTAGCCATCCTGTTCCTGCTGTTCGACCTAGAAATCGCCCTACTCCTACCCCTCCCATGAGCCACCCAACTCCAGTCCCCCACCACAACCCTCACTTGAACCACTACCATCATCACACTCCTTACACTAGGCCTAATCTATGAATGAATACAGGGCGGCCTAGAATGAGCAGAGTAACAGGAAGTTAGTCTAATCAAGACAGCTGGTTTCGACCCAGCAAATTATAGCCCCACCTATAACTTCCTCATGTCACCCCTACACTTTAGCTTCTACGCCGCATTCGCCCTTAGCAGCCTCGGACTAGCATTCCACCGAACCCACCTCATCTCCGCCCTCCTCTGCCTAGAAAGCATGATACTATCCATATTCATCCCCCTCTCTCTATGATCAGTCGAGAACTCAACCCCATCCTTCACCTTAACCCCCATCCTCATACTAGCCTTCTCGGCCTGCGAAGCTGGAACTGGACTAGCCATACTAGTTGCATCCACACGAACACACGGCTCCGACCACCTGCACACCCTAAACCTCCTACAATGTTAAAAATCATCCTCCCAACAGCCATACTCCTCCCACAGCCCTTTTATCCCCACCCAAGACCCTATGAACTAACACCACAACATACAGTCTCTTGATCGCCACCATCAGCCTTCAATGACTCACCCCATCTTACTACCCTGCAAAAAGCCTAACACCTTGAACAAACATCGACCAAATCTCAACCCCGCTGTTGGCCCTCTCCTGCTGATTTCTCCCCCTCATAATCCTAGCAAGCCAAGGGCACTTACAACACGAACCCAATGCACGAAAGCGAATATTTATTTCAGCCTTAATTATCATTCAACCTTTCATCATCCTAGCATTCTCAGCCACAGAGCTTGTTCTATTCTATATCGCATTTGAAGCTACCTAATCCCAACCCTAATCCTCATCACACGATGGGGAAACCAACCAGAACGACTTAGCGCTGGCATCTACCTGCTATTCTACACCCTAATCAGCTCGCTACCTCTATTAATCGCCATCCTATACCTCCACTCAAAATTGGGACCCTGCACCTGCAGTCCTCAAACTAACCCCACCAGACCCCCTAACCCAATGATCAGGCCTGGCATTTAACCTGGCCCTCCTAGTAGCGTTCATAGTTAAAGCCCCACTATATGGTCTCCACCTATGACTCCCCAAAGCCCACGTAGAGGCACCCATTGCTGGGTCCATACTCCTTGCAGCCCTCTTACTTAAGCTGGGTGGATACGGAATTATACGAATGACACTCCTCATGGGACCACCACCCTCACACCTCTGCTATCCATTTCTCACTTTAGCCCTATGGGGGGCCCTAATAACCAGCTCCATTTGCCTACGCCAAACAGACCTAAAATCCCTAATCGCCTACTCATCCGTAAGCCACATGGGCCTAGTAATCGCCGCAAGCATAATCCAAACTCACTGATCATTCCATGGAGCAATAATTCTTATAATCTCACACGGACTTACATCCTCCCTACTATTCTGCCTGGCTAACACAAACTACGAACGCACACACAGCCGCATCCTCATACTCACACGAGGCCTGCAACCTCTCCTCCCACTCATATCCACATGATGATTACTAGCAAACCTAACCAATATGGCACTCCCCCCAACCACTAACCTAATAGCCGAACTAATAATCATAACATCCCTCTTTAACTGGTCCTCCCCTACCATCATCCTAACTGGAACTGCAACACTACTAACAGTATCCTACACCCTCTACATACTCCTGTCCACCCAACGAGGGATCCTCCCAACCCACATCACATCTATCCAAAACTCAAACACACGAGAACACCTCCTCATGACCCTCCACATTGCCCCCCTACTAGCCCTCATCCTTAAACCAGAACTAATCTCCGGAGCCCCCTTATGCTAACATAGTTTAACCCAAACATTAGATTGTGATTCTAAAAATAGGAGTTCAAACCTCCTTATTGGCCGAGGGGGGAAAACCAAATCAGCAAGAACTGCTAACTCCTGCATCCGAGCTTCAAACCTCGGCCCCCTTAACTTTTAAAGGATAAAAGTAATCCACTGGTCTTAGGAGCCACTCATCTTGGTGCAACTCCAAGTAAAAGTAATGGAAACAGCCCTACTCCTAAACTCCCTAACACCCCTAACACTCATAATTCTCCTCACCCCGATCACTCTCTCCCCTCTACTTAAGCTCAAAACCACCCCCCTAACCATCTCCAAAACCATCAAAGCCGCCTTCCTAATTAGCCTCATCCCAACAGCCGCCTTCACCCACTCAGAATAGAAGCCCTCACAACCTACTGAGAATGACAACTCACCCCCAACTTCAAAATCCCATTAACCCTTAAAATAGATTCATATTCCATAATATTCTTCCCCATTGCACTATTTGTGTCCTGATCCATCCTAGAATTCGCAACGTGGTACATAGCCTCAGAACCCCTTATCACAAAATTCTCCACCTACCTATTAGCATTCCTCATTGCCATATTAACACTGACCATCGCAAACAACATATTCCTCCTGTTTGTTGGATGAGAGGGAGTAGGAGTCATATCATTCCTCCTCATCGGCTGATGACAAGGACGAGCTGAGGCAAATACAGCCGCCCTTCAAGCCATAATCTACAATCGAATCGGAGACATTGGCCTCATCCTTAGCATAGCATGACTGGCCTCCTCACTAAACTCATGAGAACTTCAACAGGCCATCAACCCACACCAAACACCTCTCCTCCCCCTCCTAGGCCTCATCCTCGCCGCCACGGGCAAATCAGCCCAATTCGGCCTACACCCCTGACTCCCAGCAGCGATAGAGGGCCCAACACCAGTCTCCGCACTACTCCACTCCAGTACAATAGTAGTAGCAGGAATCTTCCTCCTCATCCGCATGCACCCACTCTTGGCCTCTAATAAAGCAGCCCTAACCACATGCCTTTGTCTCGGTGCCCTATCCACACTCTTTGCCGCCACATGCGCCCTCACCCAAAATGATATCAAAAAAATTATTGCCTTCTCCACCTCAAGCCAACTAGGCCTCATAATAGTCACAATCGGACTTGACCTTCCCCAACTAGCCTTCCTCCACATCTCCACCCATGCCTTCTTCAAGGCCATACTATTCCTCTGCTCGGGCCTAATCATCCACAGCCTAAACGGAGAACAAGACATCCGCAAAATAGGCCACCTACAAAAAACCCTCCCTATAACTACTTCATGCCTCACCATCGGCAACCTCGCTCTAATCGGAACTCCCTTCCTAGCTGGCTTCTACTCTAAAGACCTCATTATCGAAAGCCTAAACACCTCATACACTAACACCTGAGCCCTAACACTCACACTACTCGCCACATCCTTCACCGCAACCTACAGCCTACGCATAACAATCCTAGTCCAAACAGGATTTAATCGCACCCCGCCAATTACACCGATCAACGAAACCACCCCATCAGCCATTTTCCCAATCATCCGACTAGCCCTAGGCAGCATTATAGCGGGCCTCCTAATTTCCTCCATCATGCTACCAACGAAAACACCCCCAATAACCATGCCAACCATCACAAAAACTGCCGCCATTATTGTCACCGTCCTAGGACTCACCCTAGCCCTTGAGCTATCCAACACTCCTCCCCTCCCCAAACAAAACCCCCTTACGAACTTCTCCCTCTCACTGGGCTACTTCAATCACCTCACACATCGACTTAACCCCCTCATTCCCCTCCACGCAGGCCAAAAAATCGCCTCCCACCTGATTGATATGGCATGATATAAAAAAATGGGCCCTGAGGGCCTTGCAAACCTACACCTAACAATGGCCAAACTCTCCACCTCTCTCCACACGGGCATAATCAAAACATACCTAGGATCATTCGCCCTCACAATCATAACAATTATCCTAATTCTCCCAAACAACTAATGGCCCCCAACATTCGAAAATCCCACCCACTTATAAAAATCATTAACAACTCCCTAATTGACCTCCCAACCCCATCCAACATTTCCGCCTGATGAAACTTCGGCTCCCTACTAGCAGTCTGCCTGGCTACCCAAATCATTACAGGACTCCTCCTGGCTGCGCACTACACCGCAGACACCACCCTAGCTTTCTCCTCAGTCGCACATACATGTCGAAACGTACAGTATGGGTGACTAATTCGCAACCTACACGCAAACGGCGCCTCATTCTTCTTCATCTGTATCTACTTACACATCGGACGGGGCATCTACTACGGCTCCTATCTCTACAAAGAGACTTGAAACACAGGGGTCATCCTCCTCCTAACACTCATAGCCACCGCCTTCGTAGGCTACGTCCTCCCATGGGGGCAAATATCCTTCTGAGGGGCTACTGTCATCACCAACCTATTCTCAGCCGTCCCGTACATCGGACAGACCTTAGTGGAGTGGGCCTGAGGGGGATTTTCAGTGGACAACCCAACCCTCACCCGATTTTTCGCCCTCCACTTCCTCCTGCCCTTCATCATCGCAGGAATTACCATCATTCACCTCGCCTTCTTACACGAATCAGGCTCAAATAACCCCCTTGGGATCTCCTCAAACTCTGACAAGATCCCCTTCCACCCGTACTACTCCCTCAAGGACATCCTGGGACTAGCACTCATAATCACCCCCCTACTCACACTAGCCCTATTCTCCCCCAACCTTTTGGGCGACCCAGAAAACTTTACTCCAGCCAACCCCCTAACAACACCCCCGCACATCAAGCCAGAATGATATTTCCTATTTGCCTATGCTATCCTACGCTCCATCCCGAACAAACTCGGAGGTGTTCTCGCACTAGCAGCTTCCGTGTTTATCCTCTTTCTAATTCCACTCCTCCATAAATCCAAACAACGAACCATAACATTCCGTCCCTTATCCCAATTACTATTCTGACTTCTAGCAGCCAACCTCTTCATTCTCACCTGAATTGGCAGCCAGCCAGTAGAACACCCCTTCATCATCATTGGCCAACTAGCATCCCTCTCTTACTTTACCACCCTCCTAATCCTCTTCCCCATTGTCGGAACTTTAGAAAACAAAATACTTAAACTCTAATACTCTAATAGTTTATAAAAAACATTGGTCTTGTAAACCAAAGACTGAAGACCTTCCCCTTCTTAGAGTGAACTCAGAAAAAAAGGACTTAAACCTCTCTCTCCAGCTCCCAAAGCTGGTGTTTTCAAATAAACTACTTTCTGACTCCCCTAGACAGCCCGAATAGCCCCCCGAGACAACCCTCGAACAAGCTCCAACACAACGAACAAAACTAACAACAAACCTCACCCAGCAATCAAAAACAACCCAACCCCATATGAGTAAAACATCGCAACCCCACTAAAATCTAACCGTACCAAGGACACCCCACCACCATCAACAGTCACCACCCCTTCCTTGCAAAACTCAACACCACCGCCCAACACCACCCCCAAAACAACTACCAAAACCAACCCCAACCCATACCCCACTACCCCCCAATCCCCCCATGCCTCTGGATAGGGGTCAGCTGCCAAAGACACTGAATAAACAAAAACTACTAACATACCCCCCAAATAAATCATAAACAACGCCAAAGAAACAAAAGAAACACCCAAACTCATCAATCACCCACACCCTACCACAGACCCCAACACCAACCCCACCACCCCATAATAGGGAGAAGGGTTAGACGCCACAGCCAAAGCCCCCAACACAAAACTCACCCCAAGAAAAATCACAAAATAGGTCATATATTCCCGCTTGGTTTCACCCCAAGGACTACGGCTTGAAAAGCCATTGTTGTTCTCAACTACAGGAACAACCCATTTTTAATACAACTCCCCTATTGAATGTACCCCCCCCTTCCCCCCCAGGGGGGTATTTTCTATGTACGTCGTGCATATTTTTATATGCCCCATACATTATGGTCACAGTAATACAATCTATATACGTTCTAAGCCCATTATATGTAGACGGACATCCACCTTTAATCCCCATTTATCCCAATGTACAATCTAGTGCATGTTCTAGGACCCATCTAGCTAACCACCATGTCCTTTGTCCCTCCCCCCCCAAGAGACACTAACTATGAATGCTTACCGGACATAATCTTGCATATTCATGTAGCCTCCACATCTGGTTATGCTAGACGTACCAGATGGATTTATTGATCGTACCCCTCACGAGAGATCAGCAACCCCTGCTCGTAATGTTTATCATGACTAGCTTCAGGCCCATTCTTTCCCCCTACACCCCTCGCCCCTCTTGCTCTTTTGCGCCTCTGGTTCCTCGGTCAGGGCCATCACCCGCTTTACTCCTGATTTCCTCACTTTTCACGAAGTCATCTGTGGATGGTTTTCCCCTCTTTAGTCCGTGATCGCGGCATCTTATCTCATCTTTTGCTGTTGGTTCCTCTTTTTTCGGGGCTTCTTCACAGGTTGCCCTTCACAGTGCCGTCGCCAGAGTCCTACTCAAGTGAAGCCTGGACTACACCTGCCTTCCGTCCTGTTCTAGACCTCTCGTGTCCCTCAATGATACGGTTTGCGTGTATTTGGTATCACCTTGACACTGATGCACTTTGGATCGCATTTGGTTATGGTTCCTCCCCCCCCGACAACATGGTGCTATTTAGTGAATGCTTGCCGGACATATTTTTACGAATTTTCAACTCCTCTATTTTCTCAACAAAACTAGAAGATTTCCCACATTTTTATCTTCATTTTTTATTTAATTTTTAAAACGTTTTTAAAACGTTTTTTAAAATTAATTTACGTTTAAACAATTCTCTTTAAACACCACAAACCCTTTTTTTCAATCCGTCTTTGACAGAGTACGCATACACCATCCTATAAAACATTCTTTTTTATTAATAAAACTCCAGTACCAAACACACCACGAAACAAAAATCATTTCCGCACAAAACCATTGAAATCAGACTTTATTTATATTGTCAAACCATGCTCACTCCAATTGCCCTAGATTCGCCCTCGTAGCTTAATCCATCAAAGCATGGTACTGAAGATGCCAAGACGGTACCCAATACCCGAGAGCAAAAGACTTAGTCCTAACCTTACTATTGGTTTCTGCTAGACATATACATGCAAGTATCTGCGCCCCAGTGAAAATACCCTCAAACCTTTCACCCACAAGCAAGAGGAGTAGGTATCAGGCACACCCAAGTATGTAGCCCAAAACACCTTGCCCTGCCACACCCCCACGGGTACTCAGCAGTAATTAACATTAAGCAATAAGTGTAAACTTGACTTAGCCATAGCAGCCCACAGGGCTGGTAAATCTTGTGCCAGCCACCGCGGTCATACAAGAAGCCCGAATCAATAGTCACCGGCGTAAAGAGTGGCCATACGTTATCCCCACCAATTAAGATTAAAATGCAACTAAGCTGTCATAAGCCCAAGATCCACCAAAACCCAACACAACATCTTAAACCTAACGACTAACTTAAACCCACGAAAGCTAGGACACAAACTGGGATTAGATACCCCACTATGCCTAGCCCTAAATCTAGATACCTTTTCCCCACCAACGTATCCGCCCGAGAATTACGAGCACAAACGCTTAAAACTCTAAGGACTTGGCGGTGCCCCAAACCCACCTAGAGGAGCCTGTTCTGTAACCGATAATCCACGATCCACCCGACCACCTCTTGCCAACACAGCCTACATACCGCCGTCGCCAGCCCACCTCCAATGAAAGAACAACAGTGCGCTCAATAGCCCCCGCTAATAAGACAGGTCAAGGTATAGCCCATGAGGTGGAAGAAATGGGCTACATTCTCTACTATAGAGCACCAACGAAAAAGGACATGAAAACCGTCCTTGGAAGGAGGATTTAGCAGTAAAGTGAGACCATCTTCCCCACTAAAGCCCACTTTAAGCCGGCTCTGGGGTACGTACATACCGCCCGTCACCCTCTTCACAAGCCTCTCCCCACCCATAAATAATAAGCCCCCCGCACAAGCTAACAGACGAGGTAAGTCGTAACAAGGTAAGTGTACCGGAAGGTGCACTTAGATTATCCAAGGCGTAGCTATAAACCCAAAGCATTCAGCTTACACCTGAAAGATATCTCCAGACGAGATCGCCTTGATTGCCCACTCTAGCCCAACCAATCCCACCTCAAAAGCAATAACAAACCTCGCTTCCAACTAAACCAAAACATTCTAACTTTGCCCTAGTATAGGCGATAGAAAGGGAAACTCAGGCGCAATAGAGACCGTACCGCAAGGGAAAGATGAAATAATAATGAAACCTTTAAAGCAAAAAAAAGCAAAGACCAACCCTTGTACCTCTTGCATCATGATTTAGCAAGAACAATCAGGCAAAGCGAACTAAAGTTTGACCCCCCGAAACCCAAGCGAGCTACTTTTAAGCAGCTAAAATCTGAGCAAACCCGTCTCTGTCGCAAAAGAGTGGGAAGACTTATTAGTAGAGGTGAAAAGCCAATCGAGCTGGGTGATAGCTGGTTACCTGCTAAACGAATCTTAGTTCCCCCTTAACCCTCCTTCAAGGAAACCCTAACCTTTAACCCAATTTAAGATGGGGTTAAGAGCAATTCGAAGGAGGTACAGCTCCTTCGAAAAAGAAAACAACCTCTCCTAGCGGATTAGCACCTTACCCTCACCACACTGTGGGCTCTTAAAGCAGCCATCAACGAAAGAGTGCGTCAAAGCTCGTACAATTAAAAATCCTAAAACCCACTCGACTCCCTTACCCCAAGCAGGTTAATCTATGACTATAGAAGAATTAATGCTAAAATAAGTAACTTGGAACCCTCCTCTACAGCGCAAACTTACATTTACAAATTATTAACAGACCCAACCTTATATCACCAACCACAACAAGACCACATATTACCTTAACCTGTTAGACCAACTCAGGGGCGCCTACATTAGACGATTAAAACTTACAGAAGGAACTCGGCAAACCTAAAGACCCGACTGTTTCCCAAAAACATAGCCTTTAGCAACCAACAAGTATTAAAGGTGACGCCTGCCCAGTGACCACGACGTTCAACGGCCGCGGTATCCTAACCGTGCAAAGGTAGCGCAATCAATTGTCCCATAAATCGGGACTTGTATGAATGGCTAAACGAGGTCTTAACTGTCTCCTGTAAGCAATCAGTGAAATTGGTATTCCCGTGCAAAAACGAGAATGAGAACATAAGACGAGAAGACCCTGTGGAACTTTAAAATCACCGACCACCCTAACACCAACATCAACCTACACAGGCCCACCACCACAAAACACTTGGTCGGCATTTTTCGGTTGGGGCGACCTTGGAGAAAAACAAACCCTCCAAACCTTCCAGACCACCACTCTTCACCTAGACCTACCCATCAAAGTACTAATAGTAACTTAGACCCAATATAATTGATCAATGGACCAAGCTACCCCAGGGATAACAGCGCAATCTCCTCCAAGAGCCCATATCGACAAGGAGGTTTACGACCTCGATGTTGGATCAGGACAACCTAATGGTGCAGCCGCTATTAAGGGTTCGTTTGTTCAACGATTAATAGTCCTACGTGATCTGAGTTCAGACCGGAGTAATCCAGGTCGGTTTCTATCTATGAGCACACTCCTCCTAGTACGAAAGGACCGGAGAAGTGGGGTCAATACCAAAAGCACACCCCCCCCCTCTAAGCAATGAACCCAACTCAACTGCCAAGAGGCCCCAACACCCCCCCCCCCCAACCCCTAGAAAAGGGCACAGCTAGCGTGGCAGAGCTTGGCAAATGCAAAAGGCTTAAGCCCTTTATCCAGAGGTTCAAATCCTCTCCCTAGCTATTACCATGGCCTCTCCAACCCTGATAAGCCTATTAATCATATCCCTATCTTACGTACTCCCCATCCTAGTCGCTGTAGCCTTCTTAACACTAGTAGAACGAAAAATCCTAAGCTACATACAAACTCGAAAGGGCCCAAACATCGTGGGCCCTTTTGGTCTACTTCAACCCATCGCAGACGGGGTGAAACTCTTCATCAAAGAGCCCATTCGCCCATCCACCTCCTCTCCCTTCCTCTTCATCTCTACCCCCATCCTAGCCCTACTCTTGGCCCTCACCATTTGAATCCCCCTCCCCCTACCATTCCCCATAGCCGACATAAACCTAGGACTACTATTCCTCCTAGCAATGTCTAGCCTCACCGTCTACTCCCTTCTATGATCAGGATGAGCATCTAACTCAAAATATGCCCTAATTGGCGCCCTCCGGGCAGTTGCCCAAACAATCTCTTATGAGGTCACCTTAGCCATCATCCTTCTATCAACAGTGATCCTATGTGGCGGCTATACCCTGTCCACCCTGGCCACCACCCAAGAACCAATCTACCTTGTTTTCTCCTCATGACCCCTCGCAATAATATGATTCATCTCCACCCTTGCCGAAACCAACCGAGCCCCATTCGACCTCACAGAAGGTGAATCCGAACTAGTATCAGGATTCAACGTCGAATACGCCGCAGGGCCATTCGCCCTCTTCTTCCTGGCCGAATACGCCAACATTATACTCATAAACACCCTAACCACCATTCTATTCCTCAACCCAAGCACACTAAACCTCCCCCACAACCTATTCCCCATTGCATTGGCCACAAAAACCCTCCTCCTCTCATCCATTTTCCTGTGAGTCCGAGCCTCCTACCCACGATTCCGCTATGACCAACTAATACACCTCCTATGAAAAAACTTCTTACCCCTGACACTAGCCCTATGCCTCTGACACACCAGCATACCAATTAGCTATGCCGGCCTACCCCCCATCTAAGGAAATGTGCCTGAACTCAAAGGATCACTGTGATAAAGTGAACATAGAGGTATAACAGCCCTCTCATTTCCTCCGCCTATAGAAAAGTAGGAGTCGAACCTACGCAGAAGAGATCAAAACTCTTCATACTTCCCCTATATTATTTTCTAGTAGAGTCAGCTAATCAAGCTATCGGGCCCATACCCCGAAAATGATGGTTCAATCCCCTCCCCTACTAATGAACCCCCATGCAAAGCTAATTATCACCCTTAGCCTAATTGCAGGAACCACTATTACAATCTCCAGCAACCACTGAATCATGGCCTGAACAGGCCTGGAAATTAACACCCTGGCCATTATCCCCCTCATCTCAAAATCTCACCACCCACGAGCAATTGAAGCCTCAATCAAATACTTCCTCACCCAATCAACTGCATCCGCCCTAATCCTATTCTCAAGCATAATCAACGCCTGGTCCACCGGCCAATGAGACATCACGCAGCTTAATGACCCAGTATCTTGCCTCATGTTAACAATGGCCATCTCAATCAAACTCGGATTGGCCCCATTCCACTTTTGATTCCCAGAAGTACTCCAAGGATCCTCCCTCACCACTGCCCTCCTACTCTCAACCCTCCTAAAACTACCCCCAACAGCTCTATTATTGCTCACATCACAATCCCTCAGCCCCTCCCTCCTTGCCCTCCTAGCAATCACCTCGACAATATTAGGGGGCTGAATGGGTTTAAACCAGACACAAACACGAAAGATCATGGCCTTCTCATCCATCTCCCACTTGGGCTGAATAACAATGATCATCATTTACAATCCTAAACTCGCCTTACTTTCTTTCATCACCTACACAGTACTCACATCAGCTGTATTCTTAGCCCTGGATCAATCCAAAATCCTCAAAATATCAACCATACTCATCTCATGAACAAAAGCCCCCATAATAAACGCTACCCTGATACTCACACTCCTATCACTAGCTGGCCTCCCACCCCTTACCGGCTTCCTGCCAAAATGACTTATCATTCAAGAACTCACCAAACAAGAAATAACCCCCACAGCTACAATCATCGCCCTGCTCTCCCTCCTGGGATTATTTTTCTACCTACGCCTTGCATACCACTCAACAATCACACTCCCCCCCAACTCCTCCAACCACATAAAACTGTGATACGCACATAAAACACCAAGCCCCCTCACCGCTATTCTAGCTTCTCTATCAGCCCTCTTACTGCCCCTATCCCCCCTAATCATCACCATAACATAGAAACTTAGGATTAACCTGCCGCCCAAACCAAAGGCCTTCAAAGCCTTAAATAAGAGTTAAACTCTCTTAGTTTCTGCCCCTACTAAGACCAACAGGACATTAACCTGTATCTCCTGAATGCAAATCAGACGCTTTAATTAAACTAAGGCCTTGTGCCTAGGCAGATGGGTCTCGATCCCATTAAGCCCTAGTTAACAGCTAGGTGCCTTACCCTTCGGCCTCTGCCTACACAGACCCCGGCACACCTTTAATGTGCATCAATGAGTTTGCAACTCACCGTGAATTTCACTACGGAGTCGATAAGAAGAGGAATTAAACCTCTGTAAAAAGGACTACAGCCTAACGCTTTAACACTCAGCCATCTTACCTGTGACCTTCATCAACCGATGATTATTTTCAACCAACCATAAAGACATTGGCACTCTCTACTTGATCTTTGGCACATGGGCGGGCATAGTCGGCACAGCACTCAGCCTTCTAATTCGTGCTGAGCTGGGTCAACCAGGCACCCTCCTTGGAGACGATCAAATCTACAATGTAATCGTTACAGCCCATGCCTTCGTCATAATCTTCTTTATAGTCATACCTATTATGATCGGGGGCTTTGGGAACTGACTAGTGCCACTCATAATCGGCGCACCAGATATGGCCTTCCCTCGCATGAATAACATAAGTTTCTGACTCCTCCCCCCATCCTTCTTGCTCCTCCTTGCCTCCTCTACAGTAGAAGCCGGGGCTGGTACAGGATGAACCGTCTACCCCCCTCTGGCCAGCAACCTCGCCCACGCCGGAGCATCCGTAGACCTAGCCATCTTCTCCCTTCACCTAGCCGGCGTATCATCAATTTTAGGTGCCATTAACTTTATTACTACCATCATTAACATAAAACCACCAGCCCTATCACAATACCAAACACCCTTATTCGTTTGATCCGTTCTTATCACCGCTATTCTCCTGCTACTCTCCCTACCAGTTCTCGCTGCTGGCATCACCATGTTACTAACTGATCGAAACCTAAACACCACCTTCTTTGACCCAGCAGGCGGAGGGGACCCAATCCTGTACCAACATCTATTCTGATTCTTCGGCCATCCTGAAGTCTACATCCTCATTCTCCCAGGGTTTGGAATTATTTCACACGTAGTTGCCTTCTACGCGGGTAAAAAAGAACCTTTCGGGTACATAGGGATGGTATGGGCGATACTTTCAATCGGATTCCTAGGCTTCATTGTATGGGCCCACCACATGTTCACTGTTGGAATGGACGTCGATACTCGAGCCTACTTCACATCAGCTACCATAATCATCGCCATCCCAACCGGCATTAAAGTCTTCAGCTGACTTGCCACCCTGCACGGAGGAACAATCAAATGGGACCCCCCTATGCTATGGGCCCTGGGGTTTATTTTCCTCTTCACTATTGGCGGGCTAACAGGCATTGTCCTTGCCAACTCTTCCCTAGACATCGCTCTTCACGACACTTACTACGTAGTTGCCCACTTCCACTATGTCCTCTCAATAGGAGCAGTCTTCGCCATCCTAGCAGGATTCACCCACTGATTCCCCCTCCTCACAGGATTCACCCTGCACCCCACATGAACCAAAGCACACTTTGGGGTAATATTTGTAGGGGTCAACCTAACCTTCTTCCCACAACACTTCCTAGGACTAGCCGGCATGCCCCGACGCTACTCAGACTACCCAGACGCATATGCCCTATGAAATACTCTATCCTCAATCGGCTCCTTAATTTCAATAACAGCCGTAATCATGCTTATATTTATCGTTTGAGAAGCCTTCTCAGCTAAACGAAAAGTACTACAGCCAGAACTAATTGCCACCAATATCGAATGGATCCACGGCTGCCCTCCCCCCTACCACACCTTCGAGGAACCAACCTTTGTCCAAGTGCAAGAAAGGAAGGAATCGAACCCTCACATGCTGGTTTCAAGCCAACCGCATCAAACCAATTAGTGCTTCTTTCTTATGAGACGTTAGTAAACCAATTACATAGCCTTGTCAGGACTAAATTATAGGTGAAAACCCTATACATCTCTTATGGCAAACCACTCTCAACTAGGATTCCAAGACGCCTCATCCCCCATCATAGAAGAACTCGTTGAATTCCACGACCACGCCCTAATAGTGGCCCTAGCAATCTGCAGCCTAGTATTGTACCTCTTAACGCTCATGCTCTTAGAAAAATTATCCTCTAATACCGTCGACGCCCAAGAAGTCGAACTAATCTGAACCATCCTCCCTGCCGTTGTCCTCGTCTTACTCGCCCTCCCCTCCCTGCAAATCCTCTATATGATGGACGAGATTGACGAACCCGACCTTACACTAAAAGCCATTGGTCACCAATGATATTGAACCTATGAATATACTGACTTTAAAGATCTCTCATTCGACTCCTACATAATCCCAACAACAGACCTCCCCCAGGGCTACTTCCGCCTCCTAGAAGTTGACCATCGCGTCGTAATCCCCATAGAATCCCCCATCCGAATCATCATCACCGCTGATGATGTCCTCCACTCCTGAGCCATCCCAACCCTAGGGGTTAAAACAGACGCCATCCCCGGACGACTTAACCAAACCTCCTTCATCACTGCCCGGCCCGGAGTGTTCTACGGCCAATGTTCAGAAATCTGCGGAGCCAACCATAGCTTCATACCCATCGTAGTAGAATCCACCCCCCTTAAGCACTTCGAAATCTGATCCTCACTTCTATCATCCTAACCATTAAGAAGCTATGCACCCAGCACTAGCCTTTTAAGCTAGAGAAAGAGGAAAGCTCCTCCTTAATGATATGCCCCAACTAAACCCAAACCCATGATTTACCATTATACTCTTAACCTGATTCGCCTTCTCCCTACTAATTCAACCCAAACTTTTATCCTTCACCCCTACAAACCCCCCCTCAAATAAAACCTTACCAACAAAACCCACCCCTTGAACCTGACCATGAACTTAAGCTTCTTCGACCAATTCTCAAGCCCATACCTCATGGGCATCCCCCTAATCCCCCTATCCCTGCTCTTCCCTGCCCTCCTACTACCATCACCCGGACGCCGATGAATTAGCAACCGTCTATCCACCCTCCAACTTTGATTAACTCACCTTATCACAAAACAACTAATAAGCCCCCTGAATAAAGCCGGTCATAAATGAGCCCTCCTATTAACCTCACTTATATTCTTCCTCTTATCAATCAACCTCTTAGGCCTCCTCCCCTATACCTTCACCCCAACTACCCAACTATCCATAAACATAGCCTTAGCTTTCCCACTTTGACTGGCTACACTCCTCGTAGGCCTACGAAACCAGCCCTCCACCTCTCTAGGCCACCTACTCCCTGAAGGGACCCCAACCCCCCTAATCCCAGCACTTATCCTTATCGAAACAACCAGCCTACTCATCCGACCCCTAGCCCTAGGAGTGCGTCTAACCGCCAACCTCACAGCCGGCCACCTACTTATCCAACTCATCTCTACAGCTACAATCACCCTCCTCCCAATAATACCACCCATCTCAATCTTAACAGCACTTATCCTATTTCTACTAACTATCTTAGAAGTGGCAGTCGCCATAATCCAAGCTTACGTATTCGTACTCCTCCTGACCCTCTACTTACAAGAAAATATCTAATGGCACACCAAGCACACTCTTATCACATAGTCGACCCAAGCCCATGGCCCATCTTCGGCGCAGCCGCAGCACTCCTAACCACCTCAGGCTTAATCATATGATTCCACTACAACTCCTCCACTCTACTGGCAATAGGCCTCCTCTCAATACTCCTAATCATATTCCAATGATGACGAGACATTGTTCGAGAGAGCACCTTCCAGGGCCACCACACCCCCACCGTACAAAAAGGCCTTCGATACGGGATAATCCTCTTTATTACATCAGAAGCCTTCTTCTTCTTAGGATTCTTTTGAGCCTTCTTCCACTCTAGCTTAGCCCCAACACCAGAACTTGGAGGACAATGACCCCCCACAGGAATCAAGCCCCTGAACCCCCTGGAAGTACCACTCCTAAACACAGCAATCTTACTAGCCTCTGGCGTCACCGTAACATGAGCCCACCACAGCATCACAGAGCGCAACCGTAAACAAGCCATCCACGCACTCACCTTGACCATCCTCCTAGGATTTTACTTCACCGCCCTTCAAGCAATAGAATACTACGAAACATCCTTCTCAATCGCAGATAGCGTATACGGCTCCACCTTCTTCGTTGCCACAGGATTCCACGGCCTACACGTAATCATCGGCTCATTATTCTTATCAACCTGCCTCCTCCGACTAGCTAAATTCCACTTCACATCTAGCCACCACTTCGGATTCGAAGCAGCAGCTTGATATTGACACTTCGTAGACATCATTTGACTATTCCTCTACATAACTATTTACTGATGAGGATCCTGCTCTTCTAGTATAACCATTACAATTGACTTCCAATCTCTAAAGTCCGGCCCACGATCCGGAGAAGAGCAATGAATACCCTCACATTCACATTGTCCCTCACCCTCACCCTTAGCACTGCATTAACCCTCCTAAACTTCTGATTAGCCCAAATAAACCCAGACTCAGAAAAATTATCACCGTACGAGTGCGGATTCGACCCCCTGGGATCAGCTCGACTCCCCTTCTCAGTTCGATTCTTCCTCAGTAGCCATCCTGTTCCTGCTGTTCGACCTAGAAATCGCCCTACTCCTACCCCTCCCATGAGCCACCCAACTCCAGTCCCCCACCACAACCCTCACTTGAACCACTACCATCATCACACTCCTTACACTAGGCCTAATCTATGAATGAATACAGGGCGGCCTAGAATGAGCAGAGTAACAGGAAGTTAGTCTAATCAAGACAGCTGGTTTCGACCCAGCAAATTATAGCCCCACCTATAACTTCCTCATGTCACCCCTACACTTTAGCTTCTACGCCGCATTCGCCCTTAGCAGCCTCGGACTAGCATTCCACCGAACCCACCTCATCTCCGCCCTCCTCTGCCTAGAAAGCATGATACTATCCATATTCATCCCCCTCTCTCTATGATCAGTCGAGAACTCAACCCCATCCTTCACCTTAACCCCCATCCTCATACTAGCCTTCTCGGCCTGCGAAGCTGGAACTGGACTAGCCATACTAGTTGCATCCACACGAACACACGGCTCCGACCACCTGCACACCCTAAACCTCCTACAATGTTAAAAATCATCCTCCCAACAGCCATACTCCTCCCCACAGCCCTTTTATCCCCACCCAAGACCCTATGAACTAACACCACAACATACAGTCTCTTGATCGCCACCATCAGCCTTCAATGACTCACCCCATCTTACTACCCTGCAAAAAGCCTAACACCTTGAACAAACATCGACCAAATCTCAACCCCGCTGTTGGCCCTCTCCTGCTGATTTCTCCCCCTCATAATCCTAGCAAGCCAAGGGCACTTACAACACGAACCCAATGCACGAAAGCGAATATTTATTTCAGCCTTAATTATCATTCAACCTTTCATCATCCTAGCATTCTCAGCCACAGAGCTTGTTCTATTCTATATCGCATTTGAAGCTACCCTAATCCCAACCCTAATCCTCATCACACGATGGGGAAACCAACCAGAACGACTTAGCGCTGGCATCTACCTGCTATTCTACACCCTAATCAGCTCGCTACCTCTATTAATCGCCATCCTATACCTCCACTCAAAAATTGGGACCCTGCACCTGCCAGTCCTCAAACTAACCCCACCAGACCCCCTAACCCAATGATCAGGCCTGGCATTTAACCTGGCCCTCCTAGTAGCGTTCATAGTTAAAGCCCCACTATATGGTCTCCACCTATGACTCCCCAAAGCCCACGTAGAGGCACCCATTGCTGGGTCCATACTCCTTGCAGCCCTCTTACTTAAGCTGGGTGGATACGGAATTATACGAATGACACTCCTCATGGGACCACCACCCTCACACCTCTGCTATCCATTTCTCACTTTAGCCCTATGGGGGGCCCTAATAACCAGCTCCATTTGCCTACGCCAAACAGACCTAAAATCCCTAATCGCCTACTCATCCGTAAGCCACATGGGCCTAGTAATCGCCGCAAGCATAATCCAAACTCACTGATCATTCCATGGAGCAATAATTCTTATAATCTCACACGGACTTACATCCTCCCTACTATTCTGCCTGGCTAACACAAACTACGAACGCACACACAGCCGCATCCTCATACTCACACGAGGCCTGCAACCTCTCCTCCCACTCATATCCACATGATGATTACTAGCAAACCTAACCAATATGGCACTCCCCCCAACCACTAACCTAATAGCCGAACTAATAATCATAACATCCCTCTTTAACTGGTCCTCCCCTACCATCATCCTAACTGGAACTGCAACACTACTAACAGTATCCTACACCCTCTACATACTCCTGTCCACCCAACGAGGGATCCTCCCAACCCACATCACATCTATCCAAAACTCAAACACACGAGAACACCTCCTCATGACCCTCCACATTGCCCCCCTACTAGCCCTCATCCTTAAACCAGAACTAATCTCCGGAGCCCCCTTATGCTAACATAGTTTAACCCAAACATTAGATTGTGATTCTAAAAATAGGAGTTCAAACCTCCTTATTGGCCGAGGGGGGAAAACCAAATCAGCAAGAACTGCTAACTCCTGCATCCGAGCTTCAAACCTCGGCCCCCTTAACTTTTAAAGGATAAAAGTAATCCACTGGTCTTAGGAGCCACTCATCTTGGTGCAACTCCAAGTAAAAGTAATGGAAACAGCCCTACTCCTAAACTCCCTAACACCCCTAACACTCATAATTCTCCTCACCCCGATCACTCTCTCCCCTCTACTTAAGCTCAAAACCACCCCCCTAACCATCTCCAAAACCATCAAAGCCGCCTTCCTAATTAGCCTCATCCCAACAGCCGCCTTCACCCACTCAGGAATAGAAGCCCTCACAACCTACTGAGAATGACAACTCACCCCCAACTTCAAAATCCCATTAACCCTTAAAATAGATTCATATTCCATAATATTCTTCCCCATTGCACTATTTGTGTCCTGATCCATCCTAGAATTCGCAACGTGGTACATAGCCTCAGAACCCCTTATCACAAAATTCTCCACCTACCTATTAGCATTCCTCATTGCCATATTAACACTGACCATCGCAAACAACATATTCCTCCTGTTTGTTGGATGAGAGGGAGTAGGAGTCATATCATTCCTCCTCATCGGCTGATGACAAGGACGAGCTGAGGCAAATACAGCCGCCCTTCAAGCCATAATCTACAATCGAATCGGAGACATTGGCCTCATCCTTAGCATAGCATGACTGGCCTCCTCACTAAACTCATGAGAACTTCAACAGGCCATCAACCCACACCAAACACCTCTCCTCCCCCTCCTAGGCCTCATCCTCGCCGCCACGGGCAAATCAGCCCAATTCGGCCTACACCCCTGACTCCCAGCAGCGATAGAGGGCCCAACACCAGTCTCCGCACTACTCCACTCCAGTACAATAGTAGTAGCAGGAATCTTCCTCCTCATCCGCATGCACCCACTCTTGGCCTCTAATAAAGCAGCCCTAACCACATGCCTTTGTCTCGGTGCCCTATCCACACTCTTTGCCGCCACATGCGCCCTCACCCAAAATGATATCAAAAAAATTATTGCCTTCTCCACCTCAAGCCAACTAGGCCTCATAATAGTCACAATCGGACTTGACCTTCCCCAACTAGCCTTCCTCCACATCTCCACCCATGCCTTCTTCAAGGCCATACTATTCCTCTGCTCGGGCCTAATCATCCACAGCCTAAACGGAGAACAAGACATCCGCAAAATAGGCCACCTACAAAAAACCCTCCCTATAACTACTTCATGCCTCACCATCGGCAACCTCGCTCTAATCGGAACTCCCTTCCTAGCTGGCTTCTACTCTAAAGACCTCATTATCGAAAGCCTAAACACCTCATACACTAACACCTGAGCCCTAACACTCACACTACTCGCCACATCCTTCACCGCAACCTACAGCCTACGCATAACAATCCTAGTCCAAACAGGATTTAATCGCACCCCGCCAATTACACCGATCAACGAAACCACCCCATCAGCCATTTTCCCAATCATCCGACTAGCCCTAGGCAGCATTATAGCGGGCCTCCTAATTTCCTCCATCATGCTACCAACGAAAACACCCCCAATAACCATGCCAACCATCACAAAAACTGCCGCCATTATTGTCACCGTCCTAGGACTCACCCTAGCCCTTGAGCTATCCAACACTCCTCCCCTCCCCAAACAAAACCCCCTTACGAACTTCTCCCTCTCACTGGGCTACTTCAATCACCTCACACATCGACTTAACCCCCTCATTCCCCTCCACGCAGGCCAAAAAATCGCCTCCCACCTGATTGATATGGCATGATATAAAAAAATGGGCCCTGAGGGCCTTGCAAACCTACACCTAACAATGGCCAAACTCTCCACCTCTCTCCACACGGGCATAATCAAAACATACCTAGGATCATTCGCCCTCACAATCATAACAATTATCCTAATTCTCCCAAACAACTAATGGCCCCCAACATTCGAAAATCCCACCCACTTATAAAAATCATTAACAACTCCCTAATTGACCTCCCAACCCCATCCAACATTTCCGCCTGATGAAACTTCGGCTCCCTACTAGCAGTCTGCCTGGCTACCCAAATCATTACAGGACTCCTCCTGGCTGCGCACTACACCGCAGACACCACCCTAGCTTTCTCCTCAGTCGCACATACATGTCGAAACGTACAGTATGGGTGACTAATTCGCAACCTACACGCAAACGGCGCCTC
>NW_027072012.1:0-23756 GCF_038088225.1 Cyrtonyx montezumae | reverse complement strand
TTTTTATGTAGCGGGGGCTCACTCCTTGTGTTCCTCTGCATTCATGAACTCACCTGCAATTTTCTTCACGCAAAGAGTGGGTTACCTGAATGGAACACAGCCACACTGACATCAAGGCAAAGTTTGCATGTGGCACAGATGAGTGTAACTCTTTCCACTACATCTTCATCTAATGAGAATTTGTAGAGAAGGAGATTCTTCATGTGTTTTTACACTCAAAATATTGTTTGGTAGGTGATTACTTTCAGATGGCAGACAGTTTTCCTTCTTTGGATTCTATTCCATACCACTCTCTGCCATGACTGGTGGGTCAGGATCTGTGTTGCCAGAGTTCATAAGTTCCTAAGTTCATAAGTTCATAAGGTTGGAAAGGACCTATAAGATCATCTAGTCCAACCATCCTCCTATCACTATCTCAAACCAACTACTAAATTAAATCCTTTAGCACCTCATCTAAACACTTCTTGAACAGCGCCAGGGATGGTGCCTCAACCACCTCCCTAGGCAGGCCATTCCAGTGCCTGACCACTCTTTCAAAGAAATGCTTCCTCAGGTCCAATCTAAATCTTCTCTGGCGCAACTTGTGGCCATTCCCTCTCGTCCTGTCATTATTTATCAGGGAGAAGAGGCCCACCCCCTCCTCACCACAACCCCCCTTCAGGAAGTGGTAGAGTGCAATAAGGTCTCCTCTGAGCCTCCTCTTCTCCAGACTAAACAATCCCAGCTCCCTCAGCCGCTCCTCAGAAGACTTGTGCTCCAGACCCCTCACCAGTTTTGTTGCCCTTCTCTGAACACGCTCCAGGGCCTCAATGTCCTTCTTGTAGTGAGGGGCCCAAAACTGAACACAGTACTCAAGGTGCGGCCGCAGCAGAGCTGAGTACAGGGGGATGATCACCTCCCTGCTCCTGCTGGCTACACTATTTCTAATACAGGCCAGGATGCCGTTGGCCTTCTTGGCCACCTGGGCACACTGCCGGCTCATGTTGAGCCGAGCATCAACCAACACCCCCAGGTCCTTTTCCTCTCTACATTCTTCAAGCCATTCTGCCCCAAGCCTATAGCATTGCATGGGGTTATTGTGGCCAAAGTGCAGGACCCGGCACTTGGTCTTATTGAACCTCATCCCATTGAGCTCAGCCCAGCTGTTCAGCCTATCCAGATCCCTCTGTAGGGCCTCCCTACCCTCAGGCAGTTTGACACATCCTCCCAACTTTGTGTCATCTGCAAACTTACTGAGGGTACACTCAATTCCCTCGTCTAGGTCATCAATAAAGATATTAAACAAGATGGGCCCCAAAACTGACCCTTGGGGGACACCACTCATAACAGGACGCCAGCTGGACTTAACTCCATTAACCACTACCCTCTGGGCACGGCCCTCCAGCCAGTTCTCCACCCAGAGAAGAGTGAACCTGTCCACACCACGGGCTGCCAGTTTCCTTAGGAGAATACTGTGGGAGACCGTGTCAAAGGCCTTGCTGAAGTCCAGGTAGACTACATCAACAGCCTTTCCCTCATCTACATGTCTGGTCACCCAGTCATAGAAGGAGATGAGGTTGGACAAGCACGACCTGCCCCTGGTGAACCCGTGCTGGCTGGGTAACACAGAGGGCGCAGCAGGTAACACTGCACTCTCCTGTGCTGCACAAGGGTGCATTGCATAGCACCCATTGGTTAACAGCACCAAGCACGGCAGAGCTGCCAGACTTCATGGCTCTGAGCAAGTTGCCAAACATCAACATAGGTATGTGATCTTATCTTCTTAATAGTGTGTAAAAAACTTAGCACAATTTGGACACAGTATAAAAATTGTTGACAGTGTTCTTCAACAAAATTATTTGTAGTAGCTTAGTTCCAACTGCACAGCTCCTGCTGTGTCTGTTTCCTAATATCACCACTATAACAAATGTTTACAGTGCTGCACCTATTTTTCCCAAAGGTACAAATAATTGATTATGAATACTTCTTTATAAAAATTAGCATTTTTTTGTGTGTGTGTATTTCCAAATGTATCATAATTTATTACAGTTTTGGCAATATCTCAGATGGCTGTACATAAAAAGATTGAAGACATCTGTTAATCCTGGGATTCTTAATTAAGTATTACCATATAAACTTAGCATCTTGCCATATATTTACTTGTGGAGTAATGTAGAACTAAGAATATTTGTTTTAGACCTACTCTTGCGAAGATTGATATTTCATCAGTCTTCATGAAACTGAGCCACAGTAAAACTTGCTCTTCCAAAGACAAATACAGGATGAGCTACAAAACTAGCAAAATTAACAGACTCCTCTAATCCATAGAAAAATAAACACAAATAGTTGCTTTCTATGTGCATATGTGTTTAAAAGCAGTTAGACACATTTGCAGAGAATGACTTTCCAAAAGCATCTTACATGAAGATGCCACTTCTGGCTCTGAAGGCTCCAGATATCAGAGCGATGGAAGATGATGTTGGATTATTATCACTGTAGAATTGTTTGGTTTTTTGGTGTTATTCTACCAAGGGCCTCTAATTTTGATTTTTGTGAGACAGAAAATGTGTTTAAATGATGAAAATTTTGCCTGTGCTCCTATGACTATTCTTTTTTTAAGCTTATATCATAGAATCATTGAATCATCAAGGTTGGAAAAGACCACTGTGATCATTTAGTCCAGCCATCAGCCCATCCCCACCATGCTCACTAACCATGCTCCTCAGCATCACATCAAACATTTCTTGAACACCTCCAAGGACAGAGATTCTATCACTTCCCTGGGTAGCCTGTTCTAGCACCTGACCACTTTACTTAGAAATTTTTCCTGATGTCCAATCTAAACCTCCCCCGGTGCAACTTAGGCCATTACATCTCTTACTAGTGAGGGGTCCAGAAGTGAGCACAATATTTGAGGTACAGGCTCATCAGAGCTGACTATAGGGGGATGATCACCTCTCTGCTCTTGCTAACTACGCTATTTCTGATACAAGCCAGGATACTGTTGGCCTTCTAGGCTCATGATTAGCTGGCTGTCAGCTAACATCTCCAGATCCATTTCTGCCACACAGTCTTCCAGTCACTTTGCCCCAAATCTGTAGCACTGCATGGGGTTGTTGTGACCAGATTGCAGGACTTGGCACTTGGTCTTGTTGCATCTCAAACAGTTGGCCTCAGCCCATGCAAGAACACAATGTAATTTCTGACAAATTCTTTTTTTTTTTTTAGACAAAAATCTGATATGATATGAGGCAGTAGATTCCTCTGACTTCTTTTCAGGCTGTACAGAATCAACAGCATTGGCAGACACAAAGCTTTAGAGCAGAGAACACCTAGTAGAGTGAAGCAGACAGTGAGCAGTCAGACTGAGATCCAATCCTGTGCTCTTTTTATATGGTTCCAGACTGATCCTGTGTGATCTAATCACTATTCACTTGTCATTGTGGATGTTATATGTGTTTTTCACCAACCATTAATAAAGCAAGCTGAACCCTTTCTGCTGGTCCCCATATAGGCTGAGTTTGCTGTCAGAGATCTGCAGACTTTTCCTTGCAGATGAAATAATTCTTTTTCCTCATTAAAAAGTGATAGTTAATGAGCTGTTTTAGGAACTGGATTATGTGTTCAAAGGTTGCTACATGGTCGTTCCTAGCACAAGGGCAAGATTTTTTTTTTTTGCTACACAGGCTCTAATGCTCTGAATACTGACTGAAGTGTGTGAAGAAGATCTTTCACATCACTAAGACAAAAAAAAAAAAAAAAAGGGCAGCAAGATAGGCAAAAAATGAAGTGAGGTCCCTACAGTGGACTTCTGAAGAGATATTTCCTAGGGCCTACCATCAGTTCCCAAACAAACACAGAAATGGTGCAGCTGCAGTTCATGCTACTTTAGATTTCATGCCAGTTTCCATTTCTCTTCCTCTCTCTCTGAATGTTTAGCAAACACTTATCTGCATTTATGTGTTTGCATTTCCTCTAATATTATTCTGTATGGGACCAGGGAAGCTAACAAATGCAAATAAGACGTTGCAACAGCCACTTCCTTCTCATACACCTGTAAACAGCTGCAGCACTATTCTATTAGGGAATAGCAAGACACCACATGTCTTCTCCTGGAATCCCAAAGGGATATTCCAGTATCAGTCATTTCAATTTACTCTAGACTTCAGGACATCTAGAAACGTATTACCAAATAACTCTGCTTATACCACTACTGGTTTCCTCTTGCCTTCTTCATTTTGGACTAAGGATCTCCAGAGAGGTTATTCAGGGCCTACGATCTAGGTTTACTAACTGGATACTGAAGATCATGGATGAAAGAAAGACACTGAAACATGTTTTCTCCAACTGCAATGCCTCACCTGATTTAGGTATGAATGTTCCTGTATAAAGCAGATTTTGAGAGTTAAAAACAATATAGCTTTTTAGCTCTCATACTGGATATGAGACGTACATAACTAGAGGAAACAGCAACTCTTTTATCTACAGTGTAAGCTTAATTTTCTGATTAAAACCACTGAAAAGAACACTTCATCTAATGTATTGAGAAACAGGTGCAAAGAAAGAGTGTCTTGGAAACTAAGGCAGATGATCTGGACCTTCCTTGCTCTACTTCACAGCAGGTTTGTTAGTATAATGAGACAGAAGATGGTGAGTTGTGATGGTGATGGAGGTGCACAGTTCAGTCTTTGGGAGAACACAACTCATTACAATTGGTTTGCACAGGAAAGATCATGTTTACTATCCCTCTGACAAACCTTCCCATAGAAGCTGAATATAGGCTACAGGTACTGTATATATAGGCTACATGGTACCTCATGTAACACTTTAAAATAGATCCTTTTGTCTCCCAGACATTGTCAGATACGGGTTTCCCAGTCTCATCTTGACTCTATAAAGTGTTTGTACATTTATTACTCACATGGACAGAAAGAGAAAACAACTGAGAATCCTCATGTTTATAAACACCTATACTGTAATGCTGCTTACTACTCCCAAGCTGTCACAGGAGAAGGTTTAGCCCATGGCGATTATCTATCTTTGAAATATGAAGCGTACTCAGATATCATGGAATCATAGAATTGTTTGAGTTGGAAGGGACCTTTAAAGGTTACCTAGTCCAACTACTCCAGAATAAACAGGAATATCTACAGCTATGTTAGGTTGTTCAGAGCCCTGTCCAGCCTGATCTTAAATGTCTCCAGGGATGGAGCTTCCTCCACAATTCTGGGCAACAAATTAAAAAAAAAAACAACAACACACTTATTCCATATGTCCAACCTGTATCTCCCCTCTTTCCATTTGAAACCATTTTCCTTTACCTGATCACTAAAGACTCTGCTGCAGAGTCTGTTCCTTTCTTTCCTGGAGCTCTCCTTTAGAGAGTGAAAGGACACTTTGAGGTCTTGCTGGAGTCTTCTCCAAGCAGAACGGCCATAGTTCTCTCAGACTGTCCTTGTAGGAGAGGTGTTCCATTCCTTGAATAACTTTTATGGCCCTCCTCTGAATGCACTCCAACAAGTCCATGTCTCTCTTGTACTGAGGACTCCACTTCTGGATGCAGTGGAGTCCTCTGAGGACACACCTGTGCAGAGCAGGGGTCAGGATCAACTCCCTCAACCTTCTGGCCACACTTCTTTTACAGCTCAGTGCTTTCTGGGCTGCAAGGGCTCTTATCTGGCTTGCCATCCACCAGTCCTTTTAGGCAGGGATATGCTCCACCCTTGTATCCCCCAGCTTATACTGATAATGGGAGTTGCTGAGACCCAGGTGCAAGAAGTTGTGTTAGGTTTTATTGAACACCATGAGGTTCACCTGGGCACACTGCTTGATCTTGCCTAGGTCTCTCTGGTTGGCATTTCATCCCTCGGGATTGTTGACCACCCTACACAGCTAAGTGTCATCTGCAAACTTGCTGAGAGTGAACTAAATCTCTCTTTCAATATCATTGATGAATGCACCACAAGAGCATTGGTTCCAGTAGGGATCCTTGAGGCTCTCTACTTGTCTCTGATTTCCATTCGGACACTGACCTACTGACCACCGTTCTCTGGGAATGATCTTGTAACCAGTACTTCATCCACTGAACAGTCCAATCATCAAACCCATATCTTTCCAATTTGGAGAAAAGAATGTTATGGGGACCATGTCAGAAACCTTACTGAAGTCCAGACAGATGATATCAGTGGCCCTTTCCTTGTTCACGGGTGCAGTTATACCATAATGAAGGCCGTGGTTTTGGTCAGGCAGGATGATGCAACTCCCAGATGTAGCAATGCTGTCTGTGGTCAGGCAAGCTCACTCCTCCCATCACCAGATTAATCTGGTCTCTTTAGGCTTCTT
This sequence comes from Cyrtonyx montezumae, assembly GCF_038088225.1. NCBI lineage: Eukaryota > Metazoa > Chordata > Aves > Galliformes > Odontophoridae > Cyrtonyx > Cyrtonyx montezumae. The sequence goes on along the minus strand of NW_027072012.1, from coordinate 17,435 downwards.
TTTTTTTTTCTACCAGTGAAAAAGTAATTAGAAAAAAGTCATATAAACAGATTCTTACTCTGCCCATGATTATTTACTTCTGTGTTTTTGTCTTTTCTCACTCCTGCTTTAGTCTTTCTTTTTTGTCTCCTTTTCTGTCAATCACTGGTTGACGTTTTGCCTTAAAAAAATATTACAATTTTGTATGCCCTGGCAGTAATTAAGTCTCATATGATCACTCAGTAGAATTTTAAATTGACTTAAAAATTATCTAACTCTACAGCCAATGAAATTCAGAAGGCCTGATTGAACAACTACTTCAGCTACCAAGCAGAAAAAGAGGGGAAACAAACAAGGAAAAAAAGCAGAAAAGATTATTTTGTATATTCTCTAAGCTTTTTCTGGATCTTCTTTCCCAAATATATTAACCAATAGCCCACTTTTTCCATCTGGTCTATCTTTTCTCATTTTCCTCCACTCATTTTCCCATGTTCCTCCTTTTGCTTGGGTGTGTATCTTTCCTCAGGGGATAAATCTGGGAATGATTTTTTTTTCTCTTGCAGTGTCTCATTGACAGCCTCTCATGTGCAGACTTTTTCCTCACATTTTTCTTGATATGAAAACTTCTGTTTTTGTACCCCATCCCATAGTATTTCGCATTCTGCCATTGTGATACTGTCATGGATTAACCCAGCAGCACACAGCACACAGCTGTTCCCTCACTCCATCCTCCAAATGGATGGGATGAGGGAGAGAATGAGGGGAAAATTGAAGTAGAATCTATAGGTTCTACTGCTACTATCAAACAAGGCAGAAAAAGAATAGAGAAAGGATACTAATGATAATAATACACACATGCACATATATACAAAACAAGTGATGCACAATACAATTTCTCACCACCTGCTGACTGATGCCCATCCAGTCCCTGAGCAATGTCTGCCCACCCTCAGATGCCTGGCCCACTCCTCTCAGTTTTATAGCTTTTCCACTTGATGCCATATGGTATGAGACATCCCTTCTAACAGTTTAGGTCAGCCACCCTGGTTCTGTTCCCTCTCAGTTCCTTGTGACCCCCTGTCCCTTGCTGGGAGAACAGTACAAGGACCTGAAAACTGAAAGATCCTTGGCTCTGTGCAGCACTGTTAAGCAACAGCTGAAACATCGGTATGTTATCAGCACTGTTTTTAATCTTAAAGCCAGAAAAGCATTATAAAAGACATTGTGAAGGAAAACCAACCCTGTCCCTGCTGAAACTTTTTCCTGCCCTGCACCCATCTGACTCTTGCAGTTCATCATGCTGCTATCCTACCCTCATGTTTGGTCCCCAGAGTTTTCCTATCCACATTGTACTGTGGATTATACCACTCCTTGCTCTGCCTTTCCTCTATCACCACTTTTCTGTAAGTGGATGACTACTCTGATATTCCCTTTTGCTACATATTGATATCACATTCTAATTTCAATCTGAATTTTAATGGAAAAGCAGCTACATATGTATCAGTTTCTGGTGCCAAGAAGAGCAGAAACACACAGCTCTATAGCATTTTTTTGAGCCTTCCAGTCCAGGCTCAAAACTTGCTTTGGAAGTGTCTCCACTTCAGTGTATTTTTTGATTTCTCTTTCTTAAAAGGAAAGTGTATTTTATAACATGCTAAATGTTTCCACCTGGGTTCACATACACTGCTTGTGTGATTCAATAATCTATAATATTGTTTATTTTCCATTTTCTCCTTTCCCCCTCCTTTTTTTTTTTTCCTTTCACTTTTGTTAGAGTATGTGTGTGGTGAAGGCAAGATGTTACTGGAACCTGTGTGTGGTGGGGTATGTGCAGTGTTTACTCTGGCCAGGAGATTGCCAAGATGATGCTGGCCAAGATTTGTCAGACATGAAGAGTAGTTTTATCATCATCAATCATCATCATCATCATCATCATTATTATTTTCAGGACATGGCAGGAACTCCAGGGTGTCTAACATGAGGGAGTTTGATTTTCACAAATTTAAAGTCAGTTTTTCTTTTGACAGTAGAAATCTTGTCTGGTCAAGCACTGAAGAGCAGATCTCTCACCCTTGCTATTGCTCTCCAAAGGTGCATGACCAAAACCTCTGAGTGACAAGAGAGCAGAAGTGGGTAGATGTTTTTCTTGTCCTCACTGTTCCTATCACTCCCTCAGAATGGTTCAGAGTACAGAACCATAGAACAGCTTATGTTGGAAGAGACCTCAAAGATCATCTATTTCCAACTTCCCTCATCATAGGGTACGATAAAGTTGTTCCTTCAGAAAATGCTGGGGTCAGATATCTGCACTGATGGGAATAGCCTAACACCTTAGAACAAGAGAAATAAAGACAGCTTGAATGACAGAGTGTGTAGCTTGATCCTGAGATGTAGCCTCAATGTTATGACAGCAAGGTTGGAAAAGTATATGGAAAAGATTTTCTAGCCTGCCCCCGGAACAGATGAGTGGGTATCCCTCACAGGAATGTGGGTTACTAGAATAAACATGCTAATCTTAAAAAGTTCATCTTGCTTTCATTTAACAGTGCTGTAAGCATAGATATTTGCTATCACAGCTCACACGTGCTCCCTTTGCCTTGGATGGACCTGTCCAAATGAGTTGCAGTGCAGCCGGTGTGCCTATCCAGGCAGCAGCATTGTTGCAGCCTACATGATAGCACCTGAGGTGAGTATGTGGGCTGGGTAGAGCTCAGTTCTGTCCTTAAAGGTTGGGGCCTGGTCTTGGGGGCTACCTACAGCCTGGGAGAGAGTGGGCAGGGGCTGCAGACTGAGCCATCCACAGTTATGTTGGCCTAGCCAGGCACAGATCAGCTACTCTCCCATAGTCCAGAAGCTCCAGCCTGTATTATTCTATTTTATGGTTCTCCTGCTGATCAAGAAAACTACTCTGCTGTTCTATGATATGTGAGTTGCTTTTCCCATTTCCAGCCTATTTTAGGGGAGTTTGGTGTGAATTTCAGCTCCTCCAACTTTAAGTACCTTGTTGAGGACTGAGCCCTGAAAGACTTTTGATATATTTTGCTGCAGAAAGATGAGTACAGAAGGAACTTGCATGGACTCAGTCCCAGTCTGTTGCTAGAAGGGAGCTTAACAGTCAGCTTACACTGTCAATTTCCCTTCTGCACAGGTATTGCCAATGTTATCCTGAGAGTTCCTGTGGTTCTGTGCAAAACCTACTGCCCATCCATCAGCATAATACAGGCCTTTTAATTTAGCCATGGTGATATATATGTAACTGAGCCTAACAAAAAAACACAAGGAAAAAATGAAGTTCCCTACTCCTAACCTTCTCCCCTGCCCCCCAACTTCCCTCTTTCATTCCGAAGCTGGAAAGTGAAAACAGAACTTCAGCTCTGTTTTCTCTCTCCTGGTAATCCTCTGTCAAGAGGCCGTCTGTCACTCTTTCCACCTCAATGAAAACATCATCAGCTTTTTCATTTTAAGTGTTGACTTGAGAGACAAACCAGCCCTCATTTGTACTTTAATGTTCGTCTAGAAAGTGTTTTAAGATTTCAGGTTACACTCAGCAAGCCAATGCCCAGTGGGTCTAAGGGCTTAGATGGAGCTGGCCTCTCAGCTAGGAATTTATTGATTTGATACAGTTTCTTTTGTTACTTCTGAAACTCAAGGCATAGGATGGGGAAGGGGGAAGACCTCAATTAATAAAAGCATGAAATAAAATGCATATGTAAAGAGAGGTAAATAACAGGCAGGGAGAAGAAAATGTACATATGTAGGAGCAGATTTTGCAAAGAAAATGCAGTCTCATGTTGTTAGAAAACAAAAGTAGTTTTCAAAAAGAAGGGCATGAGCATGTTGTTCCATGCTCATTGCCATAGAATTATAGCATGGCTTGGGTTGGAAGGCACCTCAAAGTTCATCTAGTTCAATTCTTTGTCATGGACAGGACTGCTGACCCAAGTAGGGCTGTCTTCACCACTCCTTCTTGGAATGTCTGTGACATGCTGCAACTGATGTTCTTACAGTATGGTCCTCAGATCCCTGGTCTTGGTTCATTACTTGGCTGAGGTTTATTACATAAGGAAGCATGACAGTTTATGAATTTAAATTGGAGATAAAATTAATGGGGCTAGTTATTCTGGGTTAGAGCAGGCAATACAAAGGCTATTATTTGACAGCTGTTGTCATTGAGAGGTGTTGGACATGCTGTGAACAGAAGAGAGTTCCACAATGGGAAATGCTGGGGAACAGCTGCTGGCTGGTGTGGCTTGTTGAGCAGAGGCTGTACTCCTGTAATCCTTCACTTATATATCAAACCCCTATGGTTTTACTACTGAAACACAAGCAGTGGGAATTATTTTCATTCCATAGTTTAGAGACTTGATGTCTAACAACAGAGCTCAGAAACACTGTATGAACTAGAATGTAGAAGAAGGTATCAGAAAGCTCTTTTCATGAGCTCACAGGACCAGCCAAGGTGGCAGATAATTTGATTTAAAGCACGGACTGACTGTATCCCAGTGAGATGATTACAGTGGTAATGATGATTGATAGAAACAGCTCACTCCCACATGAACAGAATCAGACAGTAGAGGGAACTTAGGTGATTAGTCAGGGGAAAGTTGGACCACATAGACATTTTCTATGTTGTTGTGTCACACCACGTGTACTTATTCTGGATTTGCTCCAGAGTAGGCAAGGGTAGGATTGCTTTTGTGGTTTAATACAATAGCTACTAAGTGACATTAAACACCTAACAGTACTTCTGAAAAATATCGAAATTTAAAAAAATGATAGAAAAGCAGAGGTTGGGATCAAAACTCCGAGTACTGGATAACTTATGATGTTGCAGTAATAATTCTCATGGGACTACTTATAAGCCATAAAAAGTTGGAAGTTTTTAAGTAAGTGTTGTTGAATTGGAGTAGCACTGCTAACAAGGGCTGGCAGTAAATGTAATAATTGGATACAAAGGCTGCTTTTGCTACCACTAATTATTTATTAGTTTCATTAATGTTAGATCCCTGGGGAAATTGAATAACTTGAGGTTTAGGTTTTTGTATTTTTATACCTACTTTATTCTTGTTCTGAATCTATTTCTAGGGAGAAATATGTAACAAACTCACTTTATTACCTCCTTGGAAAAAGACTGCAAAGAGTCTAATCTACAGTCATAGGGAAGTTTAACCTCCTCTCAGAGTAAGAGAATAAGCATTTCAAATGTGTAGTTTCCATTATGTGAAAGGTATTGTATCAACAAAATGAAGCTTTTTAAAAGCAAGAGTAAGACTTTTCACTTTCTGCATCTTGTTTATAACAGCAAAAAGATAGGCTTGAGTCTCTGCTGCTCTTTTCCAATGAATGAGACCCCACAAAATGTATATTCACATTTTTTACTAAGGGAACATTTGTAAATGAGTTCTACACATGACTGATACTTTAGTACATGGTTAATCTTCTTTTTGGTATGTTTTAAGAGCCAAACAACTCAATAGATAGTTTATAAGCATCTAGGACACGTTAATCTCTGTAACATGGCTATAACATCTGTTAATCATTTGTTACCCCTTTGTACACCATTTATAAATGCAATCTTTACATAGAGTTTGACTGAAATATTTTGTGTTTGTATAACACGTTCCTTTCAAGGAATGCAAAGCACTTTACAAGCATCATTTAGTGGAGTCTTATTACTCCCACATGTTATAGGTGAGCTGTATCCTCATTTTACCAACAAATAGACTAAGAAATAGAGTTACGTCCATACTGAAAGAAGAAAGTAGCACTTGTGAGCTTACATCAAGTCAGAAGACACATGCATCCCCCAAGCTTCCTGTACAAATTACTGCCTGTAACTAATACCACAGCGTGTCCATATTGTGCTTCCCATCCCGCATACCCAGGCCCTTGTAATCCCATTCCTAAACTGAATACGAATAGATATGAACCTTATAGGGAAAGATCAGAAGATCATGTCATGAAGATCTGCTTGAAACCCAGGTCTGCTTAGGCTAGTGTCTCCATGTTCTTGGTCCTCCCAAAAGGTAGAGGTGAACCTGCCCTTTTCCATGGCCATTATTTGTGAGTGAGCTTTGAAGCTTGAGTTAGAACCTCACTTCAGAAGGAACTTGTATTTTTCTTCATGGATGATTACAGTTATAGTGTGTGATCCATGTCTTTGGTCCTTACAGTAGGCATGGAAATGAATTTATCTTTTATTTCTGCAATACCGCAACACTCATTGCTTTTCATGGCACCACAGAAGGTGTGATAAGACCAACCACAAAGATTGGGCTTATTTTCTTGATCCTGACCACCAAACAGTTCTGTATACTTGAAATGACATCATCTTAGTACAAATAGGACTATTCCATAAAGTCTTGCAGTTGTTTCAGAGACAAAGCCACATCTGGACTTTTTTCTGGGCTGAGTGGGATGGTGATGCCTTTGTAAGTCCTCCTTGTTATTTACAATAGTAAGGACCTCTGTCTGGCAAATTGTCCATCATTTCTTCTTCTTTCCAACCAGGACATCATGGAATCACAGAATGGTAGGGGTTGGAAGGGACCTCTGGAGATCATTGAGTCCAATCCCCCCTGCCAAAGAAGCTCCCTAGACCAGGTTACACAGGTAGGTGTCCAGGTGGGTCTTGAATGTCTCCAGAGGAGGAGACTCCACCACCTCTCTGTGCAGCCTGTGCCAGTGCTCTGTCACTGAACTGTGAAGAATTTCCCACGAACATTTGTGTGGAATTAGGCTTCAGTTTGTGGCCATTTCCCCTCATCCTATCACCACGCACCACTGAAAAGTGTCCAGCCTCTCACTCTTCAGATATTTATAGATGAGGATCAGATTCCCTCAGAGTCTTCTTTTTTCAAGGCTGAACAGACACAGGTCTCTCAGCCTTTCCTCATAAGAAAGGTGCTCCAGGCCCTTTATCATCTTTGTAGTCCTTTGCTGGAATCTTTCCAGGAGATCCCTGTCTTCTTTTGTTCTACGCAGCTTAGAACTGGACACAATACTCCAGGTGGAGCCTCACCAGGGCAGAGTAGAAGGGGAGGATCTCTTCCCTTGACCTGCTGGCCATGCTCTTTTTAAGACATTCCAATGACACCTTACATTTCTGTATTTCTTACTGATCTGACAGTTTTTGTTAACCACAAAACTACCTGAAGATGTTTTCATGTTTGCTCCTGAGCAAGGTTGGTCAGCAAGCAGCTGGTAAAAGGTATGTTAAAATTCAAAACACATGTACAAGAGCTAAGCTAAGCAGAGGGAGAAAAATTCAAATATGAATAACTGTACTGATTGCCAGTCTCTATTCAGATTCCATTTCCTTGGATTTATTCATATCTCTGCCTTCTCAGTTTTGACAGGACATTTTACTGGCTGTCTTACATGTAGGCTTTCTATTCTTCATAAACCAAAACAATTTTCATACCCTTTTCTGCCTACAAAAAAACAAAACAAAACAAAAAAAAACCTTGATGCTTTTTTTGTATCTCTTTTGTATTTAGAAAGAGTTGAAAGGATATACCAGAATAAATTTGGAGAGTGTGAATTTCACCTGGCCTGAAAGGGTTCACCAGCCGTGGAAACAGTTGCAGTAAAGTGAAGCCTGCTCCAATGCATCTTGAGTACCTTGTGGTGGTTACTTTATCTTGGTGACCCCTTACTGATTCAGGATTGGCAATTTGTGGAATTAGAAGGAGAAGCTGCTCGAGCGGGAGATTCAGGGAGTACACAGCCTTCTTCTGTGAGATCCCCAACCACAGCTCGAGAGGAAATAGCCCTGGAAGTACCTATTCACATTCAGCCAACCCTGTAGCAGCTCAGAGTTCCTGCCCGTAAAAGCTCAGTTCCAGGGAGCAAAATTAATAATGATCACAGCCCTGAGCACTTATCCACAGCGCTATATTTTCCCCTGACCAAAGTGCAGTAGGATTATGTGAGGAAACCCAAAGTTTGCTCCGTAAAACTGACCTGAGATGTATAAGCCCAGCAGACTCTGTTACAGGCAGATCTAGGCTAGCTGGGTCCTGAAAGCTGTATCAGCAGAGCTCTAAAATAAAATAACACGTGCTGTTTCTTTCACAACTATAAATCCTTCCCCTCTTCTTTACTTATCTGTTGGGGCAGGCATTTGCTGATGCCTTTCCTTGATATATCACACTGTAAATCCATCATAGAGGGCTACAAGTACGACTGGGACCTGGAGCATCTCCCTAGTGAGGAAAGACACAGAGACCTGGGATTGTTCAGCCTGGAGAAGGGAAAGCTGACAGTGGATCTTATCAACATTTGTAAAGACCTAGAGGGCAGGTGTCAAACAGATAGGGCCAGGCTCTTGGTGATGCCTAGTGAGAGGACAAGGGGCAACAGGCATGAAGAGAAACATATGAAATTCCATATGAACATGAGGAAAAACTCCACAGTTTTTTGGAACTCTGGAACAGACTGCCTAGAGAGGATGTGGAGTTTCCTTCTCTGGAGGTGCTCAAGGACCTTGATCCTCTAGGTGTGGATGAGCGGAGCGGATTCCATCCCACTGTAAGAGTGGAACAAATCCTAGATCTCCTCATGAAACTGAACATATATAAATCCATGGGGCCAGGTGATAACACATCCCAGGGTTCTGAGAGAGATGGCTGATGTGATTGCTGAGCTGCTCTCCATCATATTTTAAAAATCATGACTGCCAGGTGAAATCCACAGTGACTGGAAAAAGGGAAACATAATTCCCATTTTTAAGAAAGGGGGAAAGGATGATCCAAGGAACTACAGGCCGGTGAACCTCACCTCTGTGAATGGGAAGGTCATGGAGCAGATCCTCCTGCCTTATGATGTTAAGGCACATACAAGGTAAAGAGGTGATCTGAGACAGCCAGCATAGCTTTACCTAGGGGAGACCTTGCCTGCCAAATCTGGTGGCCTTCTATGATGAAGTGACAGCATCAGTGGACAGGAGAAGGTTGATGGATGTCATCTACCTGGATTTCTGCAAAGACTTTGACATGGTCCCTCACCACATCCTTCTCTCTAATTTGTAGATGTATGGATTTGAAGGATGGACAGTTCAATGGAGCCTACTCTGATTGGATGGTCGTAGCCAAAGGATTGTGGTTCTATGTCTGGGTGGAGGCTTGTCACAGGTGTTGTCCCTCAGGGTTGGTCTTGGGACCAGTGCTCTTCAATGTCTTCATCAATGACATAGATGATGGAATTGAGTGCACCCTCAGCAAGTTTGCAGATGGTACCAAGCTGAGTGGTGCAGACAAGACATTGAAGGGATGGAAACAATTCTGTGATTTACAGACTCTGTGATTCTGTCCCTCAGTTTGAGATGTACCTTACCTGCCACCACTCTCTTGAGTGTCTGTCTCTGTGATACCAGCTTTCCACTTCACTTCAACAGCATGTTCTCTTTCTGCAGAGAAGAGACTAAGGTCTCCTCTTGAGCTTATTTACCATTTACTTTTCAGATCAAAGAAGTAGTCCTTCTATAACAACACAGACCACTCACTTTGTTACCAAAACTTTTTGGATACTGAGGACTACCCAAAGGGCAATTTAAGAAAGTATTGTTTCTGAAATAATCAGTGGTAAAAAAACAAATAAGAAAGCAAAAAAAAAAAAAATCTGTCTCCCATATCTCCTAGCATTTTTTCTTTAATGGGAATATTTAGAGAGAGTGGTTCTTATCTGGTTCTTTAATGAAAGTGCCATAGCTACAGTAGGATAATGCATATTTCTCCATTCTTTTTGTTTCTCTGAAGAAAGTCAGAGAACTCCTCTGGCAGTAGAATGTGACAGTTGGGCCTCTTCTACATGGTACTGTGCCCCACTGAGCTATGATAAACTCCTCCACTTTTAGGGCCCTCTTCTTCTCTACAGAAACTCTATGATAAATCTTCTAAATATAAACTCAGGTACCTCATTCCTGTCGTATAACAAATGCTGCCACATCTAATCTATTATTATCAAGTATAACCCATTCAAACTCTCTTGGCTGAAACCTCATTACTGTAGAGACTAAAATTTCCTGTTCACTCTGTAGTGCCTGTACCTTTCCTAGAAGTAACATCAGTGTTTCTTGTGCAGATAGACTTGCCTGAGTTTATCTTAATACATGGTTCATTTTATTCCAGGCTAACAGCCTATTCTTTCTCCAGTTTGCAATGTACTCTGTTTCTACAATTAGGATTTCCTTCAGGAGAATTACACAACCGTAGAGGATGTGTTTGCAAGGATCAAAAAGCCAACTGCTCCATCCTCCTGCCTCAGGGGGAGTGAACTGTGTTAGTTCATACCTGAGTTGTATTTCTTGATTGATCCCTCACTGCCAGTGTACAAATAGCTGGCATTGGTAACTTCATGCAGAACTCTTTGATCCACTTGAATTTTCGACACCTTTCTCTTACTGCTGGTTGTTAGCAGAGTTTGTCAGTGTGCATGTAGCCCTCCAGAGACTTGATACCCATCTTGATAAACCTGCACTCCAGCCTGAGAATCTTCTCTCATCCTTCCTTTCCTTCCCTTTCCCTTCCCTTTCTTCCCTTTCCTTCCCTTTCCTTCCTTTCCTTCCCTTCCCTTCCTTCCCTTCCCTTCCCTTCCCTTCCCTTCCCTTCCCTTCCCTTCCCTTCCCTTCCCTTCCTTCCCTTCCCCTTTCCCTTCCCTTCCCTTCCCTTCCTTCCCTTCCCTTCCCTTCCCTTCCCTTCCCTTCCCTTCCCTCCTTCCCTTCCCTTCCCTTCCCTTCCCTTCCTTCCCTTCCCTTCCCTTCCTTCCCTTCCCTTCCCTTCCCTCCTTCCCTTCCCTTCCCTTCCCTTCCCTTCCTTCCCTTTCCTTCCCTTCCCTTCCCTTCCCTTCCTTCCCTTCCCTTCCCCTTCCCTTCCCTTCCCTTCCCTTCCCTTCCCTTCCCCTTCCCTTCCCTTCCTTCCCCTTCCCTTCCTTCCCTTCCCTTCCCTTCCCTTCCCCTTCCCTTCCCTTCCCTTCCCTTCCCTTCCTTCCCTTCCCTTCCCTTCCCTTCCCTTCCCTTCCCTTCCCTTCCTTCCCTTCCCTTCCCTTCCCTTCCCTTCCCTTCCTTCCCTTCCCTTCCCTTCCCTTCCCTTCCCTTCCCTTCCTTCCCTTCCCTTCCTTCCCTTCCCTTCCCTTCCCTTCCCTTCCCTTCCCTTCCCTTCCCTTCCCTTCCTTCCCTTCCCTTCCCTTCCCTTCCCTTCCCTTCCCTTCCCTTCCCTTCCCTTCCCTTCCCTTCCCTTCCCTTCCCTTCCCTTCCCTTCCCTTCCCTTCCCTTCCCTTCCCTTCCCTTCCCCTTCCCTTCCCTTTCCTTCCCTCTTCCTTCCCTCTTTCCTTCCCTCTTTCCTTTCCTCTTTCCTTTCCTCTTTATTTTCTTTTCTTTTTTCTTTTTTTCTTTTCTTTTTTTCCTTTTCTTTTTTTTTTCTTTTTCTTTTCTTTTTTCTTTTTTTCTTTTCTTTTTTAGAGTGGATCTGCATAGCTCAAAAAGGGAAATTCATTGTTGGGAACATGACAGCCACTTGTCAGAAAATACTTTCCTAATGGGGAGCAAAATAGTGAACAGACACAGCATGCATTTGGCCTTCATGCACTGCCTATTATTGTATATTACTGCAGAACAAAACCAGGAAAAGACTTCTGGAGGTCAGCCATACATTTTCAGCTTGTTCATGAAAGTCTTGCAGTACTTTTGCTCCTCTTTGATCTTTATGGAGCCTGAAGAGCCAAATGTGCAGAAGTTATGTATTCAATATGTACACGAACCTCAGAATCTATAAAGGAGAATGCTATAAATTCTGGCTTTTGGAAAAAAGGTGCTTGCCTTCAGTCTCCCTAATTTCTTAAGTAATTTTCTTTGTGCATTCTATTCTGCTTTTTCTGGCTTGTGCTCCATCTCATACTCAAGTAATTCTGTAAATACTAGTCGATCCCACTGCAAATAAACGAAGACCCAGTTTTTGCATTTCCCTAATATCTAATCTACTGCATGCAATTCTGACAAGTTTCTCTTAGTTTAAGCCACTTGGAACTTCATTTAATAGGAAATAATAATAACATGAATACCAAACGGCTTCTGAAGACACACTGGCCAGAAGATATCTTTTTGATCTGTTTCAACCATATCTTTTTATTATTATCAGCTTTACAATAGCACGGGCCAGTGATAATAGGGTCTTGATTTTTTGCAGCTGACATTCTAGCAGGAAAGAAATCAGTGACACAAAACTGAAATCAAGAACAGTTCAACGCTAAGAGCCCACACTGTACAACTCCATAGGACAACTCTCTCAATAGTCAGGGAGCCTTTCCACAAGACAAAATTGTCTTCAATGATAGGACAAAGCACTTGGAAATCTTAATCTCAATGATGATATATTAAGAATGGTATTAAAATATCTGAGGAACAGAGGATAGCAAGAATTCTTCTAGTTAGTTCCTGTTCAAGGCAGTGCTCATTATAGAGGAAAATAGGTGAGCCAGCAGGTTTTCAAACAGAAGAGATAGAGCTGAAGATCCATCATATTAAAAAAAAATACAGTTTAAGTTTACTCTAAAATGGCTAGCAGTCTAGTCACATTTTCACACTCACAATTGTGAGACCAAACTTCCACATTATTCAGTCACTGAATGCATGGCAGACTGATACACAGCTCTGGACAAACAAGCTGTTGGTAGAAGGTCTTTGGAAAAAAAATGTTTGGTAAACTAGAGACTAGTTTCAATTTAGGGAGCTGACTTTTTAAAATGGAAAAATAAACCCAAGATTTTAATTTGAGTATACAGTTCTTCACATAGTATGTACATATTTTGTGTAACAAGATCAGCAACAGCAATTAGAAATCAACACTGGAATTAAAATGTTTATTAGTTTTTTCTTTTCTAAATAAAAATATTAGGCAAATTTATTGGCTTTTAATCATGGTACCACAAATGTCATGTAAGTAACACCACATGCATGATATGTCTAGTTACAACACACAAAAAACTCTGTAGAAAGTCATTGATGACATGATTCTCACACTTTATACCTTCCGGATAATATTATAGACTGTGCTCTGTTCATAAAATACACATTCTGGAATACATAGTTCATTAAATCACCTGACTGACAACTTTCTACAGTACGTTATGGTATGAAACAAACATTATCTTAAGGCTATGATGAAGGCTTCATGCTTGCAGTTTGATTTCAAGCAGAGCACATTCACCTTGAATTAATTTCAACCACTTGCCAAAAAAGAAAGATATGCTGCTGCATTTGGATATGGAGTGTGAAATCACTCAGATGGAGGTAATGTGAGTACACATAATTGTACACCTGTTAGTTATTTCTGAGGAGCTAACCTGTTCATGCTACAATTAGGTACAGTGTAAATCATGGAGACAGAAAACATAGTCAATCAGTTGGACATGGTGACAGGAAAAAAATCAGATTTCATGGCTTGAGAGAAAAATCACATCATGATCTTAACAGGTTATTCCTATGACTAAAATAAATACCATCTGGGCTTGCGTAGATATTAGCAGGACAAACATTCTGGGGAAGTAGACTTAAGCACTTTTGTGGAACTGAGGTGTAAATCACTTCCATCAAGGATACAAGGGTTTAGTGAGAGTATGCACGGAGATTTGCTCTTAGATAGGGAATTGTGCTCCCAGGATTGAGGCTAGTGAGAAATTTCCTTGATGTGAATGGTACCACATACAGTGCATTTCTAGGATAAAACATAAATTTGCCTATTTGCAGTGTCAAAGATGAGTTGCTGACATCACATCAGCAGCCCTATGATCTTAAAAGAAATATAAGCCATAGCTGTGGTAGCAGCCTTCAGTATCATGTCAATAATCCAAGAAGTTTGCTCTACAGTTTTTTGGTGCAAGAGAAAAATGGACTTTTAAGCACTGCTGTGGAGTTTAAAAACCTGACTGTTCATTATTGGCAACCCCAAAAAAGCAGTGGCCTATACCTCTCTGATACTGGATGCTTGACATGGCATCATTCCTTTTCTTGTTAGCTGTTGCCTCACAAAATCCAGTGTTGTGTTGTGTTGTAATAGATTTAATAGTTTAACAGTTCTTGTATTTGAATACTTAGCTGTTTAGTGAAATGCTCATTCTATGTGGCTGTGTGTCCTTAAATAACAGATAGCATCAGCAACAGGAGTGATATTACAAGTATAGATGATCTTTTTTTTTTACACCTGTTAGCTCAGCAAATCTCATGCTTTATTCTGACTGTGTAGGACTTATTCAAAGACCCCTAAAAGAGCTCTTTCAGTCTTTAACTGACTGCAATAGGACTTAAATCAAGCATATAACTCAGTAAGCGCAGGATGTGCTTCCAATCTCCTCTGTACTAGTTAATCAAGTGCAAGCCGGAGAAGTCCACAGTAGCTCAGCTACTCAAAGTGAGTAAAAGATGAGCTCAGGAGCAAGGACATGATGAGGCTCTTAGAAAATCATCAATCATTTTAACGCATTCTAACACATTTCAATTTACTTTGATTTGGAACTTTTCCAAGCCAAAAGACTATGGCACAGTGCCAACTACTTAAATATCTCTTGAGGCCATAGATATGATCTTCTGTCTTTGCATGTATCCACAACAAGCGTCACAGAACTTAGATGTGCCTTTAGAGAAGTAGATGGTCCAGATAAATATTCTCCTCTATTGTATCTTCAAACTCATGGCATTAGAACTCCTATGGAAATAGGTCTTCCTTTGTCAGCAATAGTTTATGCATCAGCAAGGGGCAGCCCCAACACTTATAAATCTTCCCTAATGACTTTCTGGTACAAGTATGGTGCGACATCTTTTTTAACAGCAAAGAGAATAAACCAACGAATGTAAGCAATGATTACAGCAAAACTGGTGTCAGGGCAGCTTTGGAGCTTGTTATTATCATACTTCCACAGCAGCTGTAAATATCCAGGGTATGAAGTAAGTTAAAATGAATGATGTTTTATCAGAATATTAAAGATTAATTAACATTTGATTTAATGGCATTTTAATGGTTTGTATGTAAGATAGAGGATGACCAGGGCTAATTATATTACAGCGGGGAATATAATGTAAGAGTCCAATCAGAGCATCTCTGGAGCATAATGCTCCCAGTCCTCTTCTGAGAAGAGCTGCTTCTCTTTAGAAAGAAAAGAGTTAAATAGTTGGATTAGGTTGGCTGAACTGCTGTTTACTGACCTTATCTAGGATAAAAGTTAATAGGGTCAGCAAATCCACTTGAAATGAAAAGAGAAGGTGCAGACCTTGTGTGCCCTGGGCTAGCTTTGTGATGCCAGTCACTTCCTGTTGGTGGAACATGGTCCAGGGCTGGCCACTTTTCACTATGGAGGCAGCAGATGCTGACCACCTCAATGCAGCTGGGTGCTGTGCCAGTTTCTGTGTTTCTGAAGGAAGTACCGTGCTTTGAGGAGCCTGCTACAATAATAAACACTGATAATGGATGGTGGAAGTGGTGAAACAATCAACTGTACTTTCTGCTAAGTCCATTTTAAGACTCACTGTATTTTTTATTTCATCTTAATGCTGAAACCACAGCTCCAGTGAATCCAATCTGGGGAATTGTGTGCCTGATGAAATAAGTGTTAATTTGGTAAATTCTTGTACAAGATCCTCTTTCATGATTAGTAACTGAGGTGTGGACACTGGGCCTCCTTGAAGTGGAGTATCTGTCACCATTAACAAGATTAGAGCACAAAGGCTTTGAACACAGAAGAAAACTGATCTCCCAGTGTAGCTTGATGCCTTCAACACAATTTCCAGGGAATCAGCATGTCTGTAACCAAAACAAAGCAAATACAGGATAGCTGAAGTGGTTTTTGAAAGGGGGAGGAGGACAGACGAGATGCATAGCTTCTTTCTACCTGGCAGTGATGGATCTGCAGTGTAGAGGGGAAGGATGGACAAACGTGGCTTTCCCACAGGGAACAAGGTACTTATAACCCTAAAGGGAGATGAACAGCTCCAAAGTCAGGGCAAGAGAGAGAGACACTGCATTATAATGTTTGCCTTCTGAAACTGTTACACTGATTGAACAAACTGTTGGACAAAATTTACAACAGTTGAGATAACAAAGCTCACACCTTCCCATTTGTTCCCAGGAAAACAATACAGCAGAAAACTCCATGCTAGGAGAGGGGGAAAGAAAGAAAGAAAGAAAGAAAGAAAGAAAGAAAGAAAGAAAGAAAGAAAGAAAGAAAGAAAGAAAGAAAGAAAGAAAGAAAGAAAGAAAGAAAGAAAGAAAGAAGAAAGAAAGAAAGAAAGAAAGAAAAGAAAGAAAGAAAGAAAGAAAGAAAGAAGAAGAAAGAAAAGAAAGGAAAGAAAGAAAGAAAGAAAGAAAGAAAGAAAGAAAGAAAGAAAGAAAGAAAGAAAGAAAGAAAGAAGAAAGAAAGAAAGAAGAAAGAAAGGAAGAAAGAAAGGAAGAAAGAAAGGAAGAAAGAAAGGAAGAAAGAAAGGAAGAAAGAAAGGAAGAAAGAAAGGAAGAAAGAAAGGAAGAAAGAAAGAAGAAAGAAAGGAAGAAAGAAAGGAAGAAAGAAAGGAAGAAAGAAAGGAAGAAAGAAAGGAAGGAAGAAAGGAAGAAAGGAAGAAAGGAAGAAAGGAAGAAAGGAAGAAAGGAAGAAAGGAAGAAGAAAGAAGAAAGGAAGAGAAGAAAGAAGGAAGGAAGGAAGGAGGAAGGGAAGGAAGGAAGGAAGGAAGGAAGGAAGGAAGGAAGGAAGGAAGGGAAGGAAGGAAGGAAGGAAGGAAGGAAGGAAGGAAGGAAGGAAGGAAGGAAGGAAGGAAGGAAGGAAGGAAGGAAGGAAGGAAGGAAGGAAGAAAGGAAGGAAGGAAGGAAGGAAGGAAGGAAGGAAGGAAGGAAGGAAAGGAAGGAAGGAAGGAAGGGAAGGAAGGAAGGAAGGAAGGAAGGAAGGAAGGAAGGAAGGAAGGAAGGAAGGAAGGAAGGAAGGAAGGAAGGAAGGAATTCGGAAGGAAGGAAGGAAGGAAGGAAGGAATTCGGAAGGAAGGAAGGAAGGAAGGAAGGAAGGAAGGAAGGAAGGAAGGAAGGAAGGAAGGAAGGGAAGGAAGGAAGGAAGGAAGGAAGGAAGGAAGGAAGGAAGGAAGGAAGGAAGGAAGGAAGGAAGGAAGGAAGGAAGGAATTCGGAAGGAATTCGGAAGGAAGGAAGGAATTCGGAAGGAAGGAAGAATTCGGGAAGGAAGGAAGGAAGGAATTCGGAAGGAAGGAATTCGGAAGGAAGGAAGAAGGAGAAGGAAGGAAGGAAGGAAGGAAGGAAGGAAGGAAGGAAGGAAGGAAGGAAGGAAGGAAGGAAGGAAGGAAGGAAGGAAGGAAGGAAGGAAGGAAGGAAGGAAGGAAGGAAGGAAGGGAAGGAAGGAAGGAAGGAAGGAAGGAAGGAAGGAAGGAAGGAAGGAAGGAAGGAAGGAATTCGGAAGGAAGGAAGGAATTCGGAAG
>NW_027072011.1:0-24004 GCF_038088225.1 Cyrtonyx montezumae | reverse complement strand
CCAGTCCTCAAACTAACCCCACCAGACCCCCTAACCCAATGATCAGGCCTGGCATTTAACCTGGCCCTCCTAGTAGCGTTCATAGTTAAAGCCCCACTATATGGTCTCCACCTATGACTCCCCAAAGCCCACGTAGAGGCACCCATTGCTGGGTCCATACTCCTTGCAGCCCTCTTACTTAAGCTGGGTGGATACGGAATTATACGAATGACACTCCTCATGGGACCACCACCCTCACACCTCTGCTATCCATTTCTCACTTTAGCCCTATGGGGGGCCCTAATAACCAGCTCCATTTGCCTACGCCAAACAGACCTAAAATCCCTAATCGCCTACTCATCCGTAAGCCACATGGGCCTAGTAATCGCCGCAAGCATAATCCAAACTCACTGATCATTCCATGGAGCAATAATTCTTATAATCTCACACGGACTTACATCCTCCCTACTATTCTGCCTGGCTAACACAAACTACGAACGCACACACAGCCGCATCCTCATACTCACACGAGGCCTGCAACCTCTCCTCCCACTCATATCCACATGATGATTACTAGCAAACCTAACCAATATGGCACTCCCCCCAACCACTAACCTAATAGCCGAACTAATAATCATAACATCCCTCTTTAACTGGTCCTCCCCTACCATCATCCTAACTGGAACTGCAACACTACTAACAGTATCCTACACCCTCTACATACTCCTGTCCACCCAACGAGGGATCCTCCCAACCCACATCACATCTATCCAAAACTCAAACACACGAGAACACCTCCTCATGACCCTCCACATTGCCCCCCTACTAGCCCCTCATCCTTAAACCAGAACTAATCTCCGGAGCCCCCTTATGCTAACATAGTTTAACCCAAACATTAGATTGTGATTCTAAAAATAGGAGTTCAAACCTCCTTATTGGCCGAGGGGGGAAAACCAAATCAGCAAGAACTGCTAACTCCTGCATCCGAGCTTCAAACCTCGGCCCCTTAACTTTTAAAGGATAAAAGTAATCCACTGGTCTTAGGAGCCACTCATCTTGGTGCAACTCCAAGTAAAAGTAATGGAAACAGCCCTACTCCTAAACTCCCTAACACCCCTAACACTCATAATTCTCCTCACCCCGATCACTCTCTCCCCTCTACTTAAGCTCAAAACCACCCCCCTAACCATCTCCAAAACCATCAAAGCCGCCTTCCTAATTAGCCTCATCCCAACAGCCGCCTTCACCCACTCAGGAATAGAAGCCCTCACAACCTACTGAGAATGACAACTCACCCCCAACTTCAAAATCCATTAACCCTTAAAATAGATTCATATTCCATAATATTCTTCCCCATTGCACTATTTGTGTCCTGATCCATCCTAGAATTCGCAACGTGGTACATAGCCTCAGAACCCCTTATCACAAAATTCTCCACCTACCTATTAGCATTCCTCATTGCCATATTAACACTGACCATCGCAAACAACATATTCCTCCTGTTTGTTGGATGAGAGGGAGTAGGAGTCATATCATTCCTCCTCATCGGCTGATGACAAGGACGAGCTGAGGCAAATACAGCCGCCCTTCAAGCCATAATCTACAATCGAATCGGAGACATTGGCCTCATCCTTAGCATAGCATGACTGGCCTCCTCACTAAACTCATGAGAACTTCAACAGGCCATCAACCCACACCAAACACCTCTCCTCCCCCTCCTAGGCCTCATCCTCGCCGCCACGGGCAAATCAGCCCAATTCGGCCTACACCCCTGACTCCCAGCAGCGATAGAGGGCCCAACACCAGTCTCCGCACTACTCCACTCCAGTACAATAGTAGTAGCAGGAATCTTCCTCCTCATCCGCATGCACCCACTCTTGGCCTCTAATAAAGCAGCCCTAACCACATGCCTTTGTCTCGGTGCCCTATCCACACTCTTTGCCGCCACATGCGCCCTCACCCAAAATGATATCAAAAAAATTATTGCCTTCTCCACCTCAAGCCAACTAGGCCTCATAATAGTCACAATCGGACTTGACCTTCCCCAACTAGCCTTCCTCCACATCTCCACCCATGCCTTCTTCAAGGCCATACTATTCCTCTGCTCGGGCCTAATCATCCACAGCCTAAACGGAGAACAAGACATCCGCAAAATAGGCCACCTACAAAAAACCCTCCCTATAACTACTTCATGCCTCACCATCGGCAACCTCGCTCTAATCGGAACTCCCTTCCTAGCTGGCTTCTACTCTAAAGACCTCATTATCGAAAGCCTAAACACCTCATACACTAACACCTGAGCCCTAACACTCACACTACTCGCCACATCCTTCACCGCAACCTACAGCCTACGCATAACAATCCTAGTCCAAACAGGATTTAATCGCACCCCGCCAATTACACCGATCAACGAAACCACCCCATCAGCCATTTTCCCAATCATCCGACTAGCCCTAGGCAGCATTATAGCGGGCCTCCTAATTTCCTCCATCATGCTACCAACGAAAACACCCCCAATAACCATGCCAACCATCACAAAAACTGCCGCCATTATTGTCACCGTCCTAGGACTCACCCTAGCCCTTGAGCTATCCAACACTCCTCCCCTCCCCAAACAAAACCCCCTTACGAACTTCTCCCTCTCACTGGGCTACTTCAATCACCTCACACATCGACTTAACCCCCTCATTCCCCTCCACGCAGGCCAAAAAATCGCCTCCCACCTGATTGATATGGCATGATATAAAAAAATGGGCCCTGAGGGCCTTGCAAACCTACACCTAACAATGGCCAAACTCTCCACCTCTCTCCACACGGGCATAATCAAAACATACCTAGGATCATTCGCCCTCACAATCATAACAATTATCCTAATTCTCCCAAACAACTAATGGCCCCCAACATTCGAAAATCCCACCCACTTATAAAAATCATTAACAACTCCCTAATTGACCTCCCAACCCCATCCAACATTTCCGCCTGATGAAACTTCGGCTCCCTACTAGCAGTCTGCCTGGCTACCCAAATCATTACAGGACTCCTCCTGGCTGCGCACTACACCGCAGACACCACCCTAGCTTTCTCCTCAGTCGCACATACATGTCGAAACGTACAGTATGGGTGACTAATTCGCAACCTACACGCAAACGGCGCCTCATTCTTCTTCATCTGTATCTACTTACACATCGGACGGGGCATCTACTACGGCTCCTATCTCTACAAAGAGACTTGAAACACAGGGGTCATCCTCCTCCTAACACTCATAGCCACCGCCTTCGTAGGCTACGTCCTCCCATGGGGGCAAATATCCTTCTGAGGGGCTACTGTCATCACCAACCTATTCTCAGCCGTCCCGTACATCGGACAGACCTTAGTGGAGTGGGCCTGAGGGGGATTTTCAGTGGACAACCCAACCCTCACCCGATTTTTCGCCCTCCACTTCCTCCTGCCCTTCATCATCGCAGGAATTACCATCATTCACCTCGCCTTCTTACACGAATCAGGCTCAAATAACCCCCTTGGGATCTCCTCAAACTCTGACAAGATCCCCTTCCACCCGTACTACTCCCTCAAGGACATCCTGGGACTAGCACTCATAATCACCCCCCTACTCACACTAGCCCTATTCTCCCCCAACCTTTTGGGCGACCCAGAAAACTTTACTCCAGCCAACCCCCTAACAACACCCCCGCACATCAAGCCAGAATGATATTTCCTATTTGCCTATGCTATCCTACGCTCCATCCCGAACAAACTCGGAGGTGTTCTCGCACTAGCAGCTTCCGTGTTTATCCTCTTTCTAATTCCACTCCTCCATAAATCCAAACAACGAACCATAACATTCCGTCCCTTATCCCAATTACTATTCTGACTTCTAGCAGCCAACCTCTTCATTCTCACCTGAATTGGCAGCCAGCCAGTAGAACACCCCTTCATCATCATTGGCCAACTAGCATCCCTCTCTTACTTTACCACCCTCCTAATCCTCTTCCCCATTGTCGGAACTTTAGAAAACAAAATACTTAAACTCTAATACTCTAATAGTTTATAAAAAACATTGGTCTTGTAAACCAAAGACTGAAGACCTTCCCCTTCTTAGAGTGAACTCAGAAAAAAAGGACTTAAACCTCTCTCTCCAGCTCCCAAAGCTGGTGTTTTCAAATAAACTACTTTCTGACTCCCCTAGACAGCCCGAATAGCCCCCCGAGACAACCCTCGAACAAGCTCCAACACAACGAACAAAACTAACAACAAACCTCACCCAGCAATCAAAAACAACCCAACCCCATATGAGTAAAACATCGCAACCCCACTAAAATCTAACCGTACCAAGGACACCCCACCACCATCAACAGTCACCACCCCTTCCTTGCAAAACTCAACACCACCGCCCAACACCACCCCCAAAACAACTACCAAAACCAACCCCAACCCATACCCCACTACCCCCCAATCCCCCCATGCCTCTGGATAGGGGTCAGCTGCCAAAGACACTGAATAAACAAAAACTACTAACATACCCCCCAAATAAATCATAAACAACGCCAAAGAAACAAAAGAAACACCCAAACTCATCAATCACCCACACCCTACCACAGACCCCAACACCAACCCCACCACCCCATAATAGGGAGAAGGGTTAGACGCCACAGCCAAAGCCCCCAACACAAAACTCACCCCAAGAAAAATCACAAAATAGGTCATATATTCCCGCTTGGTTTCACCCCAAGGACTACGGCTTGAAAAGCCATTGTTGTTCTCAACTACAGGAACAACCCATTTTTAATACAACTCCCCTATTGAATGTACCCCCCCCTTCCCCCCCAGGGGGGTATTTTCTATGTACGTCGTGCATATTTTTATATGCCCCATACATTATGGTCACAGTAATACAATCTATATACGTTCTAAGCCCATTATATGTAGACGGACATCCACCTTTAATCCCCATTTATCCCAATGTACAATCTAGTGCATGTTCTAGGACCCATCTAGCTAACCACCATGTCCTTTGTCCCTCCCCCCCCAAGAGACACTAACTATGAATGCTTACCGGACATAATCTTGCATATTCATGTAGCCTCCACATCTGGTTATGCTAGACGTACCAGATGGATTTATTGATCGTACCCCTCACGAGAGATCAGCAACCCCTGCTCGTAATGTTTATCATGACTAGCTTCAGGCCCATTCTTTCCCCCTACACCCCTCGCCCCTCTTGCTCTTTTGCGCCTCTGGTTCCTCGGTCAGGGCCATCACCCGCTTTACTCCTGATTTCCTCACTTTTCACGAAGTCATCTGTGGATGGTTTTCCCCTCTTTAGTCCGTGATCGCGGCATCTTATCTCATCTTTTGCTGTTGGTTCCTCTTTTTTCGGGGCTTCTTCACAGGTTGCCCTTCACAGTGCCGTCGCCAGAGTCCTACTCAAGTGAAGCCTGGACTACACCTGCCTTCCGTCCTGTTCTAGACCTCTCGTGTCCCTCAATGATACGGTTTGCGTGTATTTGGTATCACCTTGACACTGATGCACTTTGGATCGCATTTGGTTATGGTTCCTCCCCCCCCGACAACATGGTGCTATTTAGTGAATGCTTGCCGGACATATTTTTACGAATTTTCAACTCCTCTATTTTCTCAACAAAACTAGAAGATTTCCCACATTTTTATCTTCATTTTTTATTTAATTTTTAAAACGTTTTTAAAACGTTTTTTAAAATTAATTTACGTTTAAACAATTCTCTTTAAACACCACAAACCCTTTTTTTCAATCCGTCTTTGACAGAGTACGCATACACCATCCTATAAAACATTCTTTTTTATTAATAAAACTCCAGTACCAAACACACCACGAAACAAAAATCATTTCCGCACAAAACCATTGAAATCAGACTTTATTTATATTGTCAAACCATGCTCACTCCAATTGCCCTAGATTCGCCCTCGTAGCTTAATCCATCAAAGCATGGTACTGAAGATGCCAAGACGGTACCCAATACCCGAGAGCAAAAGACTTAGTCCTAACCTTACTATTGGTTTCTGCTAGACATATACATGCAAGTATCTGCGCCCCAGTGAAAATACCCTCAAACCTTTCACCCACAAGCAAGAGGAGTAGGTATCAGGCACACCCAAGTATGTAGCCCAAAACACCTTGCCCTGCCACACCCCCACGGGTACTCAGCAGTAATTAACATTAAGCAATAAGTGTAAACTTGACTTAGCCATAGCAGCCCACAGGGCTGGTAAATCTTGTGCCAGCCACCGCGGTCATACAAGAAGCCCGAATCAATAGTCACCGGCGTAAAGAGTGGCCATACGTTATCCCCACCAATTAAGATTAAAATGCAACTAAGCTGTCATAAGCCCAAGATCCACCAAAACCCAACACAACATCTTAAACCTAACGACTAACTTAAACCCACGAAAGCTAGGACACAAACTGGGATTAGATACCCCACTATGCCTAGCCCTAAATCTAGATACCTTTTCCCCACCAACGTATCCGCCCGAGAATTACGAGCACAAACGCTTAAAACTCTAAGGACTTGGCGGTGCCCCAAACCCACCTAGAGGAGCCTGTTCTGTAACCGATAATCCACGATCCACCCGACCACCTCTTGCCAACACAGCCTACATACCGCCGTCGCCAGCCCACCTCCAATGAAAGAACAACAGTGCGCTCAATAGCCCCCGCTAATAAGACAGGTCAAGGTATAGCCCATGAGGTGGAAGAAATGGGCTACATTCTCTACTATAGAGCACCAACGAAAAAGGACATGAAAACCGTCCTTGGAAGGAGGATTTAGCAGTAAAGTGAGACCATCTTCCCCACTAAAGCCCACTTTAAGCCGGCTCTGGGGTACGTACATACCGCCCGTCACCCTCTTCACAAGCCTCTCCCCACCCATAAATAATAAGCCCCCCGCACAAGCTAACAGACGAGGTAAGTCGTAACAAGGTAAGTGTACCGGAAGGTGCACTTAGATTATCCAAGGCGTAGCTATAAACCCAAAGCATTCAGCTTACACCTGAAAGATATCTCCAGACGAGATCGCCTTGATTGCCCACTCTAGCCCAACCAATCCCACCTCAAAAGCAATAACAAACCTCGCTTCCAACTAAACCAAAACATTCTAACTTTGCCCTAGTATAGGCGATAGAAAGGGAAACTCAGGCGCAATAGAGACCGTACCGCAAGGGAAAGATGAAATAATAATGAAACCTTTAAAGCAAAAAAAAGCAAAGACCAACCCTTGTACCTCTTGCATCATGATTTAGCAAGAACAATCAGGCAAAGCGAACTAAAGTTTGACCCCCCGAAACCCAAGCGAGCTACTTTTAAGCAGCTAAAATCTGAGCAAACCCGTCTCTGTCGCAAAAGAGTGGGAAGACTTATTAGTAGAGGTGAAAAGCCAATCGAGCTGGGTGATAGCTGGTTACCTGCTAAACGAATCTTAGTTCCCCCTTAACCCTCCTTCAAGGAAACCCTAACCTTTAACCCAATTTAAGATGGGGTTAAGAGCAATTCGAAGGAGGTACAGCTCCTTCGAAAAAGAAAACAACCTCTCCTAGCGGATTAGCACCTTACCCTCACCACACTGTGGGCCTTAAAGCAGCCATCAACGAAAGAGTGCGTCAAAGCTCGTACAATTAAAAATCCTAAAACCCACTCGACTCCCTTACCCCAAGCAGGTTAATCTATGACTATAGAAGAATTAATGCTAAAATAAGTAACTTGGAACCCTCCTCTACAGCGCAAACTTACATTTACAAATTATTAACAGACCCAACCTTATATCACCAACCACAACAAGACCACATATTACCTTAACCTGTTAGACCAACTCAGGGGCGCCTACATTAGACGATTAAAACTTACAGAAGGAACTCGGCAAACCTAAAGACCCGACTGTTTCCCAAAAACATAGCCTTTAGCAACCAACAAGTATTAAAGGTGACGCCTGCCCAGTGACCACGACGTTCAACGGCCGCGGTATCCTAACCGTGCAAAGGTAGCGCAATCAATTGTCCCATAAATCGGGACTTGTATGAATGGCTAAACGAGGTCTTAACTGTCTCCTGTAAGCAATCAGTGAAATTGGTATTCCCGTGCAAAAACGAGAATGAGAACATAAGACGAGAAGACCCTGTGGAACTTTAAAATCACCGACCACCCTAACACCAACATCAACCTACACAGGCCCACCACCACAAAACACTTGGTCGGCATTTTTCGGTTGGGGCGACCTTGGAGAAAAACAAACCCTCCAAACCTTCCAGAC
Source organism: Cyrtonyx montezumae (assembly GCF_038088225.1). NCBI lineage: Eukaryota > Metazoa > Chordata > Aves > Galliformes > Odontophoridae > Cyrtonyx > Cyrtonyx montezumae. The sequence continues at coordinate 15,743 of NW_027072011.1, read as the reverse complement.
CACCACTCTTCACCTAGACCTACCCATCAAAGTACTAATAGTAACTTAGACCCAATATAATTGATCAATGGACCAAGCTACCCCAGGGATAACAGCGCAATCTCCTCCAAGAGCCCATATCGACAAGGAGGTTTACGACCTCGATGTTGGATCAGGACAACCTAATGGTGCAGCCGCTATTAAGGGTTCGTTTGTTCAACGATTAATAGTCCTACGTGATCTGAGTTCAGACCGGAGTAATCCAGGTCGGTTTCTATCTATGAGCACACTCCTCCTAGTACGAAAGGACCGGAGAAGTGGGGTCAATACCAAAAGCACACCCCCCCCCTCTAAGCAATGAACCCAACTCAACTGCCAAGAGGCCCCAACACCCCCCCCCCCCAACCCCTAGAAAAGGGCACAGCTAGCGTGGCAGAGCTTGGCAAATGCAAAAGGCTTAAGCCCTTTATCCAGAGGTTCAAATCCTCTCCCTAGCTATTACCATGGCCTCTCCAACCCTGATAAGCCTATTAATCATATCCCTATCTTACGTACTCCCCATCCTAGTCGCTGTAGCCTTCTTAACACTAGTAGAACGAAAAATCCTAAGCTACATACAAACTCGAAAGGGCCCAAACATCGTGGGCCCTTTTGGTCTACTTCAACCCATCGCAGACGGGGTGAAACTCTTCATCAAAGAGCCCATTCGCCCATCCACCTCCTCTCCCTTCCTCTTCATCTCTACCCCCATCCTAGCCCTACTCTTGGCCCTCACCATTTGAATCCCCCTCCCCCTACCATTCCCCATAGCCGACATAAACCTAGGACTACTATTCCTCCTAGCAATGTCTAGCCTCACCGTCTACTCCCTTCTATGATCAGGATGAGCATCTAACTCAAAATATGCCCTAATTGGCGCCCTCCGGGCAGTTGCCCAAACAATCTCTTATGAGGTCACCTTAGCCATCATCCTTCTATCAACAGTGATCCTATGTGGCGGCTATACCCTGTCCACCCTGGCCACCACCCAAGAACCAATCTACCTTGTTTTCTCCTCATGACCCCTCGCAATAATATGATTCATCTCCACCCTTGCCGAAACCAACCGAGCCCCATTCGACCTCACAGAAGGTGAATCCGAACTAGTATCAGGATTCAACGTCGAATACGCCGCAGGGCCATTCGCCCTCTTCTTCCTGGCCGAATACGCCAACATTATACTCATAAACACCCTAACCACCATTCTATTCCTCAACCCAAGCACACTAAACCTCCCCCACAACCTATTCCCCATTGCATTGGCCACAAAAACCCTCCTCCTCTCATCCATTTTCCTGTGAGTCCGAGCCTCCTACCCACGATTCCGCTATGACCAACTAATACACCTCCTATGAAAAAACTTCTTACCCCTGACACTAGCCCTATGCCTCTGACACACCAGCATACCAATTAGCTATGCCGGCCTACCCCCCATCTAAGGAAATGTGCCTGAACTCAAAGGATCACTGTGATAAAGTGAACATAGAGGTATAACAGCCCTCTCATTTCCTCCGCCTATAGAAAAGTAGGAGTCGAACCTACGCAGAAGAGATCAAAACTCTTCATACTTCCCCTATATTATTTTCTAGTAGAGTCAGCTAATCAAGCTATCGGGCCCATACCCCGAAAATGATGGTTCAATCCCCTCCCCTACTAATGAACCCCCATGCAAAGCTAATTATCACCCTTAGCCTAATTGCAGGAACCACTATTACAATCTCCAGCAACCACTGAATCATGGCCTGAACAGGCCTGGAAATTAACACCCTGGCCATTATCCCCCTCATCTCAAAATCTCACCACCCACGAGCAATTGAAGCCTCAATCAAATACTTCCTCACCCAATCAACTGCATCCGCCCTAATCCTATTCTCAAGCATAATCAACGCCTGGTCCACCGGCCAATGAGACATCACGCAGCTTAATGACCCAGTATCTTGCCTCATGTTAACAATGGCCATCTCAATCAAACTCGGATTGGCCCCATTCCACTTTTGATTCCCAGAAGTACTCCAAGGATCCTCCCTCACCACTGCCCTCCTACTCTCAACCCTCCTAAAACTACCCCCAACAGCTCTATTATTGCTCACATCACAATCCCTCAGCCCCTCCCTCCTTGCCCTCCTAGCAATCACCTCGACAATATTAGGGGGCTGAATGGGTTTAAACCAGACACAAACACGAAAGATCATGGCCTTCTCATCCATCTCCCACTTGGGCTGAATAACAATGATCATCATTTACAATCCTAAACTCGCCTTACTTTCTTTCATCACCTACACAGTACTCACATCAGCTGTATTCTTAGCCCTGGATCAATCCAAAATCCTCAAAATATCAACCATACTCATCTCATGAACAAAAGCCCCCATAATAAACGCTACCCTGATACTCACACTCCTATCACTAGCTGGCCTCCCACCCCTTACCGGCTTCCTGCCAAAATGACTTATCATTCAAGAACTCACCAAACAAGAAATAACCCCCACAGCTACAATCATCGCCCTGCTCTCCCTCCTGGGATTATTTTTCTACCTACGCCTTGCATACCACTCAACAATCACACTCCCCCCCAACTCCTCCAACCACATAAAACTGTGATACGCACATAAAACACCAAGCCCCCTCACCGCTATTCTAGCTTCTCTATCAGCCCTCTTACTGCCCCTATCCCCCCTAATCATCACCATAACATAGAAACTTAGGATTAACCTGCCGCCCAAACCAAAGGCCTTCAAAGCCTTAAATAAGAGTTAAACTCTCTTAGTTTCTGCCCCTACTAAGACCAACAGGACATTAACCTGTATCTCCTGAATGCAAATCAGACGCTTTAATTAAACTAAGGCCTTGTGCCTAGGCAGATGGGTCTCGATCCCATTAAGCCCTAGTTAACAGCTAGGTGCCTTACCCTTCGGCCTCTGCCTACACAGACCCCGGCACACCTTTAATGTGCATCAATGAGTTTGCAACTCACCGTGAATTTCACTACGGAGTCGATAAGAAGAGGAATTAAACCTCTGTAAAAAGGACTACAGCCTAACGCTTTAACACTCAGCCATCTTACCTGTGACCTTCATCAACCGATGATTATTTTCAACCAACCATAAAGACATTGGCACTCTCTACTTGATCTTTGGCACATGGGCGGGCATAGTCGGCACAGCACTCAGCCTTCTAATTCGTGCTGAGCTGGGTCAACCAGGCACCCTCCTTGGAGACGATCAAATCTACAATGTAATCGTTACAGCCCATGCCTTCGTCATAATCTTCTTTATAGTCATACCTATTATGATCGGGGGCTTTGGGAACTGACTAGTGCCACTCATAATCGGCGCACCAGATATGGCCTTCCCTCGCATGAATAACATAAGTTTCTGACTCCTCCCCCCATCCTTCTTGCTCCTCCTTGCCTCCTCTACAGTAGAAGCCGGGGCTGGTACAGGATGAACCGTCTACCCCCCTCTGGCCAGCAACCTCGCCCACGCCGGAGCATCCGTAGACCTAGCCATCTTCTCCCTTCACCTAGCCGGCGTATCATCAATTTTAGGTGCCATTAACTTTATTACTACCATCATTAACATAAAACCACCAGCCCTATCACAATACCAAACACCCTTATTCGTTTGATCCGTTCTTATCACCGCTATTCTCCTGCTACTCTCCCTACCAGTTCTCGCTGCTGGCATCACCATGTTACTAACTGATCGAAACCTAAACACCACCTTCTTTGACCCAGCAGGCGGAGGGGACCCAATCCTGTACCAACATCTATTCTGATTCTTCGGCCATCCTGAAGTCTACATCCTCATTCTCCCAGGGTTTGGAATTATTTCACACGTAGTTGCCTTCTACGCGGGTAAAAAAGAACCTTTCGGGTACATAGGGATGGTATGGGCGATACTTTCAATCGGATTCCTAGGCTTCATTGTATGGGCCCACCACATGTTCACTGTTGGAATGGACGTCGATACTCGAGCCTACTTCACATCAGCTACCATAATCATCGCCATCCCAACCGGCATTAAAGTCTTCAGCTGACTTGCCACCCTGCACGGAGGAACAATCAAATGGGACCCCCCTATGCTATGGGCCCTGGGGTTTATTTTCCTCTTCACTATTGGCGGGCTAACAGGCATTGTCCTTGCCAACTCTTCCCTAGACATCGCTCTTCACGACACTTACTACGTAGTTGCCCACTTCCACTATGTCCTCTCAATAGGAGCAGTCTTCGCCATCCTAGCAGGATTCACCCACTGATTCCCCCTCCTCACAGGATTCACCCTGCACCCCACATGAACCAAAGCACACTTTGGGGTAATATTTGTAGGGGTCAACCTAACCTTCTTCCCACAACACTTCCTAGGACTAGCCGGCATGCCCCGACGCTACTCAGACTACCCAGACGCATATGCCCTATGAAATACTCTATCCTCAATCGGCTCCTTAATTTCAATAACAGCCGTAATCATGCTTATATTTATCGTTTGAGAAGCCTTCTCAGCTAAACGAAAAGTACTACAGCCAGAACTAATTGCCACCAATATCGAATGGATCCACGGCTGCCCTCCCCCCTACCACACCTTCGAGGAACCAACCTTTGTCCAAGTGCAAGAAAGGAAGGAATCGAACCCTCACATGCTGGTTTCAAGCCAACCGCATCAAACCAATTAGTGCTTCTTTCTTATGAGACGTTAGTAAACCAATTACATAGCCTTGTCAGGACTAAATTATAGGTGAAAACCCTATACATCTCTTATGGCAAACCACTCTCAACTAGGATTCCAAGACGCCTCATCCCCCATCATAGAAGAACTCGTTGAATTCCACGACCACGCCCTAATAGTGGCCCTAGCAATCTGCAGCCTAGTATTGTACCTCTTAACGCTCATGCTCTTAGAAAAATTATCCTCTAATACCGTCGACGCCCAAGAAGTCGAACTAATCTGAACCATCCTCCCTGCCGTTGTCCTCGTCTTACTCGCCCTCCCCTCCCTGCAAATCCTCTATATGATGGACGAGATTGACGAACCCGACCTTACACTAAAAGCCATTGGTCACCAATGATATTGAACCTATGAATATACTGACTTTAAAGATCTCTCATTCGACTCCTACATAATCCCAACAACAGACCTCCCCCAGGGCTACTTCCGCCTCCTAGAAGTTGACCATCGCGTCGTAATCCCCATAGAATCCCCCATCCGAATCATCATCACCGCTGATGATGTCCTCCACTCCTGAGCCATCCCAACCCTAGGGGTTAAAACAGACGCCATCCCCGGACGACTTAACCAAACCTCCTTCATCACTGCCCGGCCCGGAGTGTTCTACGGCCAATGTTCAGAAATCTGCGGAGCCAACCATAGCTTCATACCCATCGTAGTAGAATCCACCCCCCTTAAGCACTTCGAAATCTGATCCTCACTTCTATCATCCTAACCATTAAGAAGCTATGCACCCAGCACTAGCCTTTTAAGCTAGAGAAAGAGGAAAGCTCCTCCTTAATGATATGCCCCAACTAAACCCAAACCCATGATTTACCATTATACTCTTAACCTGATTCGCCTTCTCCCTACTAATTCAACCCAAACTTTTATCCTTCACCCCTACAAACCCCCCCTCAAATAAAACCTTACCAACAAAACCCACCCCTTGAACCTGACCATGAACTTAAGCTTCTTCGACCAATTCTCAAGCCCATACCTCATGGGCATCCCCCTAATCCCCCTATCCCTGCTCTTCCCTGCCCTCTCTACTACCATCACCCGGACGCCGATGAATTAGCAACCGTCTATCCACCCTCCAACTTTGATTAACTCACCTTATCACAAAACAACTAATAAGCCCCCTGAATAAAGCCGGTCATAAATGAGCCCTCCTATTAACCTCACTTATATTCTTCCTCTTATCAATCAACCTCTTAGGCCTCCTCCCCTATACCTTCACCCCAACTACCCAACTATCCATAAACATAGCCTTAGCTTTCCCACTTTGACTGGCTACACTCCTCGTAGGCCTACGAAACCAGCCCTCCACCTCTCTAGGCCACCTACTCCCTGAAGGGACCCCAACCCCCCTAATCCCAGCACTTATCCTTATCGAAACAACCAGCCTACTCATCCGACCCCTAGCCCTAGGAGTGCGTCTAACCGCCAACCTCACAGCCGGCCACCTACTTATCCAACTCATCTCTACAGCTACAATCACCCTCCTCCCAATAATACCACCCATCTCAATCTTAACAGCACTTATCCTATTTCTACTAACTATCTTAGAAGTGGCAGTCGCCATAATCCAAGCTTACGTATTCGTACTCCTCCTGACCCTCTACTTACAAGAAAATATCTAATGGCACACCAAGCACACTCTTATCACATAGTCGACCCAAGCCCATGGCCCATCTTCGGCGCAGCCGCAGCACTCCTAACCACCTCAGGCTTAATCATATGATTCCACTACAACTCCTCCACTCTACTGGCAATAGGCCTCCTCTCAATACTCCTAATCATATTCCAATGATGACGAGACATTGTTCGAGAGAGCACCTTCCAGGGCCACCACACCCCCACCGTACAAAAAGGCCTTCGATACGGGATAATCCTCTTTATTACATCAGAAGCCTTCTTCTTCTTAGGATTCTTTTGAGCCTTCTTCCACTCTAGCTTAGCCCCAACACCAGAACTTGGAGGACAATGACCCCCCACAGGAATCAAGCCCCTGAACCCCCTGGAAGTACCACTCCTAAACACAGCAATCTTACTAGCCTCTGGCGTCACCGTAACATGAGCCCACCACAGCATCACAGAGCGCAACCGTAAACAAGCCATCCACGCACTCACCTTGACCATCCTCCTAGGATTTTACTTCACCGCCCTTCAAGCAATAGAATACTACGAAACATCCTTCTCAATCGCAGATAGCGTATACGGCTCCACCTTCTTCGTTGCCACAGGATTCCACGGCCTACACGTAATCATCGGCTCATTATTCTTATCAACCTGCCTCCTCCGACTAGCTAAATTCCACTTCACATCTAGCCACCACTTCGGATTCGAAGCAGCAGCTTGATATTGACACTTCGTAGACATCATTTGACTATTCCTCTACATAACTATTTACTGATGAGGATCCTGCTCTTCTAGTATAACCATTACAATTGACTTCCAATCTCTAAAGTCCGGCCCACGATCCGGAGAAGAGCAATGAATACCCTCACATTCACATTGTCCCTCACCCTCACCCTTAGCACTGCATTAACCCTCCTAAACTTCTGATTAGCCCAAATAAACCCAGACTCAGAAAAATTATCACCGTACGAGTGCGGATTCGACCCCCTGGGATCAGCTCGACTCCCCTTCTCAGTTCGATTCTTCCTCAGTAGCCATCCTGTTCCTGCTGTTCGACCTAGAAATCGCCCTACTCCTACCCCTCCCATGAGCCACCCAACTCCAGTCCCCCACCACAACCCTCACTTGAACCACTACCATCATCACACTCCTTACACTAGGCCTAATCTATGAATGAATACAGGGCGGCCTAGAATGAGCAGAGTAACAGGAAGTTAGTCTAATCAAGACAGCTGGTTTCGACCCAGCAAATTATAGCCCCACCTATAACTTCCTCATGTCACCCCTACACTTTAGCTTCTACGCCGCATTCGCCCTTAGCAGCCTCGGACTAGCATTCCACCGAACCCACCTCATCTCCGCCCTCCTCTGCCTAGAAAGCATGATACTATCCATATTCATCCCCCTCTCTCTATGATCAGTCGAGAACTCAACCCCATCCTTCACCTTAACCCCCATCCTCATACTAGCCTTCTCGGCCTGCGAAGCTGGAACTGGACTAGCCATACTAGTTGCATCCACACGAACACACGGCTCCGACCACCTGCACACCCTAAACCTCCTACAATGTTAAAAATCATCCTCCCAACAGCCATACTCCTCCCCACAGCCCTTTTATCCCCACCCAAGACCCTATGAACTAACACCACAACATACAGTCTCTTGATCGCCACCATCAGCCTTCAATGACTCACCCCATCTTACTACCCTGCAAAAAGCCTAACACCTTGAACAAACATCGACCAAATCTCAACCCCGCTGTTGGCCCTCTCCTGCTGATTTCTCCCCCTCATAATCCTAGCAAGCCAAGGGCACTTACAACACGAACCCAATGCACGAAAGCGAATATTTATTTCAGCCTTAATTATCATTCAACCTTTCATCATCCTAGCATTCTCAGCCACAGAGCTTGTTCTATTCTATATCGCATTTGAAGCTACCCTAATCCCAACCCTAATCCTCATCACACGATGGGGAAACCAACCAGAACGACTTAGCGCTGGCATCTACCTGCTATTCTACACCCTAATCAGCTCGCTACCTCTATTAATCGCCATCCTATACCTCCACTCAAAAATTGGGACCCTGCACCTGCCAGTCCTCAAACTAACCCCACCAGACCCCCTAACCCAATGATCAGGCCTGGCATTTAACCTGGCCCTCCTAGTAGCGTTCATAGTTAAAGCCCCACTATATGGTCTCCACCTATGACTCCCCAAAGCCCACGTAGAGGCACCCATTGCTGGGTCCATACTCCTTGCAGCCCTCTTACTTAAGCTGGGTGGATACGGAATTATACGAATGACACTCCTCATGGGACCACCACCCTCACACCTCTGCTATCCATTTCTCACTTTAGCCCTATGGGGGGCCCTAATAACCAGCTCCATTTGCCTACGCCAAACAGACCTAAAATCCCTAATCGCCTACTCATCCGTAAGCCACATGGGCCTAGTAATCGCCGCAAGCATAATCCAAACTCACTGATCATTCCATGGAGCAATAATTCTTATAATCTCACACGGACTTACATCCTCCCTACTATTCTGCCTGGCTAACACAAACTACGAACGCACACACAGCCGCATCCTCATACTCACACGAGGCCTGCAACCTCTCCTCCCACTCATATCCACATGATGATTACTAGCAAACCTAACCAATATGGCACTCCCCCCAACCACTAACCTAATAGCCGAACTAATAATCATAACATCCCTCTTTAACTGGTCCTCCCCTACCATCATCCTAACTGGAACTGCAACACTACTAACAGTATCCTACACCCTCTACATACTCCTGTCCACCCAACGAGGGATCCTCCCAACCCACATCACATCTATCCAAAACTCAAACACACGAGAACACCTCCTCATGACCCTCCACATTGCCCCCCTACTAGCCCTCATCCTTAAACCAGAACTAATCTCCGGAGCCCCCTTATGCTAACATAGTTTAACCCAAACATTAGATTGTGATTCTAAAAATAGGAGTTCAAACCTCCTTATTGGCCGAGGGGGGAAAACCAAATCAGCAAGAACTGCTAACTCCTGCATCCGAGCTTCAAACCTCGGCCCCCTTAACTTTTAAAGGATAAAAGTAATCCACTGGTCTTAGGAGCCACTCATCTTGGTGCAACTCCAAGTAAAAGTAATGGAAACAGCCCTACTCCTAAACTCCCTAACACCCCTAACACTCATAATTCTCCTCACCCCGATCACTCTCTCCCCTCTACTTAAGCTCAAAACCACCCCCCTAACCATCTCCAAAACCATCAAAGCCGCCTTCCTAATTAGCCTCATCCCAACAGCCGCCTTCACCCACTCAGGAATAGAAGCCCTCACAACCTACTGAGAATGACAACTCACCCCCAACTTCAAAATCCCATTAACCCTTAAAATAGATTCATATTCCATAATATTCTTCCCCATTGCACTATTTGTGTCCTGATCCATCCTAGAATTCGCAACGTGGTACATAGCCTCAGAACCCCTTATCACAAAATTCTCCACCTACCTATTAGCATTCCTCATTGCCATATTAACACTGACCATCGCAAACAACATATTCCTCCTGTTTGTTGGATGAGAGGGAGTAGGAGTCATATCATTCCTCCTCATCGGCTGATGACAAGGACGAGCTGAGGCAAATACAGCCGCCCTTCAAGCCATAATCTACAATCGAATCGGAGACATTGGCCTCATCCTTAGCATAGCATGACTGGCCTCCTCACTAAACTCATGAGAACTTCAACAGGCCATCAACCCACACCAAACACCTCTCCTCCCCCTCCTAGGCCTCATCCTCGCCGCCACGGGCAAATCAGCCCAATTCGGCCTACACCCCTGACTCCCAGCAGCGATAGAGGGCCCAACACCAGTCTCCGCACTACTCCACTCCAGTACAATAGTAGTAGCAGGAATCTTCCTCCTCATCCGCATGCACCCACTCTTGGCCTCTAATAAAGCAGCCCTAACCACATGCCTTTGTCTCGGTGCCCTATCCACACTCTTTGCCGCCACATGCGCCCTCACCCAAAATGATATCAAAAAAATTATTGCCTTCTCCACCTCAAGCCAACTAGGCCTCATAATAGTCACAATCGGACTTGACCTTCCCCAACTAGCCTTCCTCCACATCTCCACCCATGCCTTCTTCAAGGCCATACTATTCCTCTGCTCGGGCCTAATCATCCACAGCCTAAACGGAGAACAAGACATCCGCAAAATAGGCCACCTACAAAAAACCCTCCCTATAACTACTTCATGCCTCACCATCGGCAACCTCGCTCTAATCGGAACTCCCTTCCTAGCTGGCTTCTACTCTAAAGACCTCATTATCGAAAGCCTAAACACCTCATACACTAACACCTGAGCCCTAACACTCACACTACTCGCCACATCCTTCACCGCAACCTACAGCCTACGCATAACAATCCTAGTCCAAACAGGATTTAATCGCACCCCGCCAATTACACCGATCAACGAAACCACCCCATCAGCCATTTTCCCAATCATCCGACTAGCCCTAGGCAGCATTATAGCGGGCCTCCTAATTTCCTCCATCATGCTACCAACGAAAACACCCCCAATAACCATGCCAACCATCACAAAAACTGCCGCCATTATTGTCACCGTCCTAGGACTCACCCTAGCCCTTGAGCTATCCAACACTCCTCCCCTCCCCAAACAAAACCCCCTTACGAACTTCTCCCTCTCACTGGGCTACTTCAATCACCTCACACATCGACTTAACCCCCTCATTCCCCTCCACGCAGGCCAAAAAATCGCCTCCCACCTGATTGATATGGCATGATATAAAAAAATGGGCCCTGAGGGCCTTGCAAACCTACACCTAACAATGGCCAAACTCTCCACCTCTCTCCACACGGGCATAATCAAAACATACCTAGGATCATTCGCCCTCACAATCATAACAATTATCCTAATTCTCCCAAACAACTAATGGCCCCCAACATTCGAAAATCCCACCCACTTATAAAAATCATTAACAACTCCCTAATTGACCTCCCAACCCCATCCAACATTTCCGCCTGATGAAACTTCGGCTCCCTACTAGCAGTCTGCCTGGCTACCCAAATCATTACAGGACTCCTCCTGGCTGCGCACTACACCGCAGACACCACCCTAGCTTTCTCCTCAGTCGCACATACATGTCGAAACGTACAGTATGGGTGACTAATTCGCAACCTACACGCAAACGGCGCCTCATTCTTCTTCATCTGTATCTACTTACACATCGGACGGGGCATCTACTACGGCTCCTATCTCTACAAAGAGACTTGAAACACAGGGGTCATCCTCCTCCTAACACTCATAGCCACCGCCTTCGTAGGCTACGTCCTCCCATGGGGGCAAATATCCTTCTGAGGGGCTACTGTCATCACCAACCTATTCTCAGCCGTCCCGTACATCGGACAGACCTTAGTGGAGTGGGCCTGAGGGGGATTTTCAGTGGACAACCCAACCCTCACCCGATTTTTCGCCCTCCACTTCCTCCTGCCCTTCATCATCGCAGGAATTACCATCATTCACCTCGCCTTCTTACACGAATCAGGCTCAAATAACCCCCTTGGGATCTCCTCAAACTCTGACAAGATCCCCTTCCACCCGTACTACTCCCTCAAGGACATCCTGGGACTAGCACTCATAATCACCCCCCTACTCACACTAGCCCTATTCTCCCCCAACCTTTTGGGCGACCCAGAAAACTTTACTCCAGCCAACCCCCTAACAACACCCCCGCACATCAAGCCAGAATGATATTTCCTATTTGCCTATGCTATCCTACGCTCCATCCCGAACAAACTCGGAGGTGTTCTCGCACTAGCAGCTTCCGTGTTTATCCTCTTTCTAATTCCACTCCTCCATAAATCCAAACAACGAACCATAACATTCCGTCCCTTATCCCAATTACTATTCTGACTTCTAGCAGCCAACCTCTTCATTCTCACCTGAATTGGCAGCCAGCCAGTAGAACACCCCTTCATCATCATTGGCCAACTAGCATCCCTCTCTTACTTTACCACCCTCCTAATCCTCTTCCCCATTGTCGGAACTTTAGAAAACAAAATACTTAAACTCTAATACTCTAATAGTTTATAAAAAACATTGGTCTTGTAAACCAAAGACTGAAGACCTTCCCCTTCTTAGAGTGAACTCAGAAAAAAAGGACTTAAACCTCTCTCTCCAGCTCCCAAAGCTGGTGTTTTCAAATAAACTACTTTCTGACTCCCCTAGACAGCCCGAATAGCCCCCCGAGACAACCCTCGAACAAGCTCCAACACAACGAACAAAACTAACAACAAACCTCACCCAGCAATCAAAAACAACCCAACCCCATATGAGTAAAACATCGCAACCCCACTAAAATCTAACCGTACCAAGGACACCCCACCACCATCAACAGTCACCACCCCTTCCTTGCAAAACTCAACACCACCGCCCAACACCACCCCCAAAACAACTACCAAAACCAACCCCAACCCATACCCCACTACCCCCCAATCCCCCCATGCCTCTGGATAGGGGTCAGCTGCCAAAGACACTGAATAAACAAAAACTACTAACATACCCCCCAAATAAATCATAAACAACGCCAAAGAAACAAAAGAAACACCCAAACTCATCAATCACCCACACCCTACCACAGACCCCAACACCAACCCCACCACCCCATAATAGGGAGAAGGGTTAGACGCCACAGCCAAAGCCCCCAACACAAAACTCACCCCAAGAAAAATCACAAAATAGGTCATATATTCCCGCTTGGTTTCACCCCAAGGACTACGGCTTGAAAAGCCATTGTTGTTCTCAACTACAGGAACAACCCATTTTTAATACAACTCCCCTATTGAATGTACCCCCCCCTTCCCCCCCAGGGGGGTATTTTCTATGTACGTCGTGCATATTTTTATATGCCCCATACATTATGGTCACAGTAATACAATCTATATACGTTCTAAGCCCATTATATGTAGACGGACATCCACCTTTAATCCCCATTTATCCCAATGTACAATCTAGTGCATGTTCTAGGACCCATCTAGCTAACCACCATGTCCTTTGTCCCTCCCCCCCCAAGAGACACTAACTATGAATGCTTACCGGACATAATCTTGCATATTCATGTAGCCTCCACATCTGGTTATGCTAGACGTACCAGATGGATTTATTGATCGTACCCCTCACGAGAGATCAGCAACCCCTGCTCGTAATGTTTATCATGACTAGCTTCAGGCCCATTCTTTCCCCCTACACCCCTCGCCCCTCTTGCTCTTTTGCGCCTCTGGTTCCTCGGTCAGGGCCATCACCCGCTTTACTCCTGATTTCCTCACTTTTCACGAAGTCATCTGTGGATGGTTTTCCCCTCTTTAGTCCGTGATCGCGGCATCTTATCTCATCTTTTGCTGTTGGTTCCTCTTTTTTCGGGGCTTCTTCACAGGTTGCCCTTCACAGTGCCGTCGCCAGAGTCCTACTCAAGTGAAGCCTGGACTACACCTGCCTTCCGTCCTGTTCTAGACCTCTCGTGTCCCTCAATGATACGGTTTGCGTGTATTTGGTATCACCTTGACACTGATGCACTTTGGATCGCATTTGGTTATGGTTCCTCCCCCCCCGACAACATGGTGCTATTTAGTGAATGCTTGCCGGACATATTTTTACGAATTTTCAACTCCTCTATTTTCTCAACAAAACTAGAAGATTTCCCACATTTTTATCTTCATTTTTTATTTAATTTTTAAAACGTTTTTAAAACGTTTTTTAAAATTAATTTACGTTTAAACAATTCTCTTTAAACACCACAAACCCTTTTTTTCAATCCGTCTTTGACAGAGTACGCATACACCATCCTATAAAACATTCTTTTTTATTAATAAAACTCCAGTACCAAACACACCACGAAACAAAAATCATTTCCGCACAAAACCATTGAAATCAGACTTTATTTATATTGTCAAACCATGCTCACTCCAATTGCCCTAGATTCGCCCTCGTAGCTTAATCCATCAAAGCATGGTACTGAAGATGCCAAGACGGTACCCAATACCCGAGAGCAAAAGACTTAGTCCTAACCTTACTATTGGTTTCTGCTAGACATATACATGCAAGTATCTGCGCCCCAGTGAAAATACCCTCAAACCTTTCACCCACAAGCAAGAGGAGTAGGTATCAGGCACACCCAAGTATGTAGCCCAAAACACCTTGCCCTGCCACACCCCCACGGGTACTCAGCAGTAATTAACATTAAGCAATAAGTGTAAACTTGACTTAGCCATAGCAGCCCACAGGGCTGGTAAATCTTGTGCCAGCCACCGCGGTCATACAAGAAGCCCGAATCAATAGTCACCGGCGTAAAGAGTGGCCATACGTTATCCCCACCAATTAAGATTAAAATGCAACTAAGCTGTCATAAGCCCAAGATCCACCAAAACCCAACACAACATCTTAAACCTAACGACTAACTTAAACCCACGAAAGCTAGGACACAAACTGGGATTAGATACCCCACTATGCCTAGCCCTAAATCTAGATACCTTTTCCCCACCAACGTATCCGCCCGAGAATTACGAGCACAAACGCTTAAAACTCTAAGGACTTGGCGCGTGCCCCAAACCCACCTAGAGGAGCCTGTTCTGTAACCGATAATCCACGATCCACCCGACCACCTCTTGCCAACACAGCCTACATACCGCCGTCGCCAGCCCACCTCCAATGAAAGAACAACAGTGCGCTCAATAGCCCCCGCTAATAAGACAGGTCAAGGTATAGCCCATGAGGTGGAAGAAATGGGCTACATTCTCTACTATAGAGCACCAACGAAAAAGGACATGAAAACCGTCCTTGGAAGGAGGATTTAGCAGTAAAGTGAGACCATCTTCCCCACTAAAGCCCACTTTAAGCCGGCTCTGGGGTACGTACATACCGCCCGTCACCCTCTTCACAAGCCTCTCCCCACCCATAAATAATAAGCCCCCCGCACAAGCTAACAGACGAGGTAAGTCGTAACAAGGTAAGTGTACCGGAAGGTGCACTTAGATTATCCAAGGCGTAGCTATAAACCCAAAGCATTCAGCTTACACCTGAAAGATATCTCCAGACGAGATCGCCTTGATTGCCCACTCTAGCCCAACCAATCCCACCTCAAAAGCAATAACAAACCTCGCTTCCAACTAAACCAAAACATTCTAACTTTGCCCTAGTATAGGCGATAGAAAGGGAAACTCAGGCGCAATAGAGACCGTACCGCAAGGGAAAGATGAAATAATAATGAAACCTTTAAAGCAAAAAAAAGCAAAGACCAACCCTTGTACCTCTTGCATCATGATTTAGCAAGAACAATCAGGCAAAGCGAACT